>NC_141877.1:166226028-166529058 GCF_056163025.1 Triticum urartu | reverse complement strand
ATAGCTCCCACTCACTTTCTTGTAAATACAGGCTTCTCCAAAAGTTTGTATAAAACCATATGCTTTGATCACACTATGAAAGCGTATATTCCAACTCCGAGTGGCTTGCACCAGTCCATAAATGGATCGCTGGAGCTTGCACACTCTGTTAGAACCTTTAGGATCGACAAAACCTTCTGGATGCATCGCATACAACTCTTCTTTAAGAAATCTATTAAGGAATGCAGTTTTGACGTCCATTTGCCAAATTCATAATCATAAAATGTGGCAATTGGTAAGATGATTCGAACAGACTTAAGAATCGCTACGGGTGATAAGGTCTCATCGTAGTCAACACCTTGAACTTGTCGAAAACCTTTCGGAACAAGTCGAGCTTTGTAGATAGTAACATTACCATCAGTGTCAGGCTTCTTCTTGAAGATCCATCTATTCTCTATGGCTTGCCGATCATCAGGCAAGTCAACCAAAGTCCAAAATTTGTTCTCATACATAGATCCCATCTCAGATTTCATGGCTCAAGCCATTTTGTGGAATCTGGGCTCATCATCACTTCCTCATAGTTTGTAGGTTCATCATGGTCTAGTAACATGACTTCCAAAACAGGATTACCATACACTCTGGTGCGGAACGTACTCTGGTTGACCAACAAGGTTTGGTAGTAACTTGATCTGAAGTTTCATGATCATCATCATTAATTTCCTCACTAATTGGTGTAGGCATCACTGGAACTGATTTCTGTGATGAACTACTTTCCACTTCGAGAGAAGGTACAACTACCTCATCAAGTTCTACCTTCCTCCCACTCACTTCTTTCGATAGAAACTCCTTCTCTAGAAAGGATGCATTCTTAGCAACAAATATCTTGCCTTTGGATCTGTGATAGAAGGTGTTCCCAATAGTTTATTTTGGGTATCCTATGAATATTCACTTCTATGATTTGGGTCCGAGCTTTTCAGGTTGAAGCTTTTTCACATAAGCATCGCAACCCAAACTTTAAGAAACGACGGCTTAGGTTTCTTGCCAAACCACAGTTCATACGGTGTCGTCTCAACAGATTTAGATGGCGCCCTATTTAACATGAATGCAACTGTCTCTAATGCATAACCCCAAAATGATAGTGGTAAATCGGTAAGAGACATCAGAGATCGCACCATATCTAATAAAGTACGGTTACGATGTTCGGACACAACATTACGCTGTGGTTTTCCAGGTGGCATGAGTTGTGAAACTATTCCACATTGTTTTAAATGAAGACTAAACTCACAACTCAAATATTTGCCTTCGCGATCATATCGTATAAACTTTATTTTCTTTTTACGATGATTTTCCGCTTCACTCTGAAATTCTTTGAACTTTTCAAATGTTTCAGACTTGTGTTTCATTAAGTAGATATACCCATATATGCTCAAATCATCTTTGAAGGTTAGAAATTATGCTACCCGCCGCGAGCCTCAACACTCATCAGACCACATACATCAGCATGTATTATTTCCCATAAGTCAGTGGCTCGCTCCATTGTTCCGGAGAACGGAGTCTTAGTCATCTTGCCCATGAGGCATGGTTCACAAGCACCAAGTGATTCATAATCAAGTGATTCCAAAAGCCCATCTGCATGGAGTTTCTTCATGCGCTTTACACCAATATGACCTAAACGGCAGTGCTACAAATAAGTTGCACTATCATTATTAACTTCGCATCTTTTGGCATCAATATTATGAATAAGTGTATCACCACGATCGAGATTCAACAAGAATAGACCACTCATCAAGGGTGCATGACCATAAAAGATATTACTCATATAAATAGAACAACCATTATTCTCTGATTTAAATGAATAATCATCTCGCATCAAACAAGGTCTAGATATAATGTTCGTGCTCAACGCTGGCACCAAATAACAATTATTCAGGTCTAAAACTAATCCCAAAGTTAGATGTATAGGTAGTGTGCCGACGGCAATCACATCGACCTTGGAACCATTTCCTGAAGGAAATATGCCCTAGAGGCAATAATAAAGTTATTATTCTATTTCCTTATATCATGATAAATGTTTATTGTTCATGCTAGAATTGTATTATCCGGAAACATAATACTTGTGTGAATACATAGACAAACTAAATGTCACTAGTATGCCTCTACTTGACTAGCTCGTTAATCAAGATGGTTATGTTTCCTAAGCATAGACATGTGTTGTCATTTGAATAAAGGGATCACATTATTAGGAGAATGATGTGATTGACATGACCCATTCCATTAGCTTAGCACCCGATCGTTCAGTATGTTTTATTGCTTTCTTCATGACTTATACATGTTCCTATGACTATGAGATTATGCAACTCCCGTTTGCCGAAGGAACACTTTGTGTGCTACCGAACGTCACAACGTAACTGGGTGATTATAAAGGAGCTCTACATGTGTCTCCAAAGGTACATGTTGGGTTGGCTTATTTCGAGATTAGGATTTGTCACTCCGATTGTCGGAGAGGTATCTCTGGGCCCTCTCGGTAATGCACATCACATAAGCCTTGCAAGCATTGCAACTAATGAGTTAGTTGTGAGATGATGTATTACAAAACGAGTAAAGAGACTTGTCGGTAACGAGATTGAACTAGGTATTGAGATACCGACGATCGAATCTCGGGCAAGTAACATACCGATGACAAAGGGAACAAAGTATGTTGTTATGCGGTCTGACTGATAAAAGATCTTCGTAGAATATGTGGGAGCCAATATGAGCATCCAGGTTCCGCTATTGGTTATTGACCGGAGACATGTCTCGGTCATGTCTACATTGTTCTCGAACCCGTAGGGTCCGCACGCTTAACGTTATGATGACAGTTTCATTATGAGTTTATATATTTTGATGTACCGAAGTTAGTTCGGAGTCTCGGATGTGATCACAGACATGACGAGGAGTCTCGAAATGGTCGAGACATAAAGATTGATATATTGGAAGCCTATGTTTGGACATCAGAAGTGTTCCGGGTGAAATCGGCATTTTACTGGAGTACCGGGAGGTTACCGGAACCCCCCGGTAACCTAATGGGCCTTAATGGGCCTAGTGGAGGAAGAGGAGAGGAGGGCTAGGGGCTGCCGCGCCCCCCCCCCCCAAGTCCGAATTGGACAAGGAGGGGGGCGGCGCCCCCCTTTCCTTTCTTCCCTCTCTTCCTTCTTCCCCAAGTCCTAATCCAACTAGGGAAAGGGGGGAGTCCTACTCCCGGTAGGAGTAGGACTCCTCCTGCGCGCCTCCTCCTAGGGCCGGCCGCACCCCCCCTTGGCTCCTTTATATACGGGGGCAGGGGGCACCCCTAGACACACAAGTTGATCTCTAAGATCGTTCTCTTAGCCGTGTGCGGTGCCCCCTTCCACCATAGTCCTCGATAATATTGTAGTGGTGCTTAGGCGAAGCCCTGCGACAGTAGAACATCAAGATCGTCACCACGCCATCGTGCTAACGGAACTCTTCCCCGACACTTTGCTGGATCGGAGTCCGGGGATCGTCATCGAGCTGAACGTGTGCTAGAACTCGGAGGTGCCGTAGTTTCGGTGCTTGATCGGTCGGGCCGTGAAGACGTACGACTACATCAACCGCGTTGTCATAACGCTTCCGCTGTCGGTCTACGAGGGTACATAGATCACACTCTCCCCTCTCGTTGCTATGCATCACCATGATCTTGCGTGTGCGTAGGAAAATTTTGAAATTACTACGTTCCCCAACAGTGGCATCAGAGCCTAGGTTTTATGCGTTGATGTTATATGCACGAGTAGAACACAAGTGAGTTGTGGGCGATATAAGTCATACTACTTACCAGCATGTCATACTTTGGTTCGGCGGTATTGTTGGACGAAGCGGTCCGGACCGACATTACGCGTACGCTTACGCGAGACCGGTTCTCCCGATGTGCTTTGCACAAAGGTGGCTAGCGGGTGTCAGTTTCTCCAACTTTAGTTGAACCAAGTGTGGCTACGCCCGGTCCTTGCGAAGGTTAAAACAGCACCAACTTGACAAACTATCGTTGTGGTTTTGATGCGTAGGTAAGAACGGTTCTTGCTAAGCCCTTAGCAGCCACGTAAAACTTACAACAACAAAGTAGAGGACGTCTAACTTGTTTTTGCAGGGTATGTTGTGATGTGATATGGTCAAGACATGATGCTAAATTTTATTGTATGAGATGATCATGTTTTGTAACTGAGTTATCGGCAACTGGCAGGAGCCTTATGGTTGTCGCTTTATTGTATGCAATGCAATTATGCTGTAATGCTTTACTTTATCACTAAGCGGTAGCGATAGTCGTGGAAGCATAAGATTGGCAAGATGACAACGATGCTACGATGATGATCAAAGTGTCGCGCCGGTGACGATGGTGATCATGACGATGCTTCGAAGATGGAGATCACAAGCAGAAGATGATGATGGCCATATCATATCACTTATATTGATTGCATGTGATGTTTATCTTTTATACATCTTATCTTGCTTTGATTGACCGTAGCATTTTAAGATGATCTCTCACTAATTATCAAGAAGTGTTCTCCCTGAGTATGCACCGTTGCGAAAGTTCTTCGTGCTGAGACGCCACGTGATAATCGGGTGTGATAGGCTCTACGTTCAAATACAACAGGTGCAAAACAGTTGCACACGCGGAATACTCAGGTTATACTTGACGAGCCAAGCATATACAGATATGGCCTCGGAACACGGAGATCGAAAGGTCGAGCGTGAATCATATGGTAGATATGATCAACATAGTGATGTTCACCAATGAAACTACTCCATCTCACGTGATGATCGGACATGGTTTAGTTGATTTGGATCACGTGATCACTTAGAGAATTAGAGGGATGTCTATCTAAGTGGGAGTTCTTTAGTAACATGATTAATTGAACTTAAATTTATCATGAACTTAGTACCTGATAGTATCTTGCTTGTTTATGTTTGATTGTAGATAGATGGCCCGTGCTGTTGTTCCGTTGAATTTTAATGCATTCCTTGAGAAAGCAAAGTTGAAAGATGATGGTAGCAATTACACGGACTGGGTCCGTAACTTGAGGATTATCCTCATTGCTGCACAGAAGAATTACGTCCTGGAAGCACCGCTGGGTGCCAGGCCTGCTGCTGGAGCAACACCAGATGTTATGAACGTCTGGCAGAGCAAAGCTGATGACTACTCGATAGTTCAGTGTGCCATGCTTTACGGCTTAGAATCAGGATTTCAACGACGTTTTGAACGTCATGGAGCATATGAGATGTTCCAGGAGTTGAAGCTAATATTTCAAGCAAATGCCCGGATTGAGAGATATGAAGTCTCCAATAAGTTCTATAGCTGCAAGATGGAGGAGAACAGTTCTGTCAGTGAGCATATACTCAAAATGTCTGGGTATAATAATCACTTGATTCAATTGGGAGTTAATCTTCCAGATGATTGCGTCATTGACAGAATTCTCCAATCACTACCACCTAGCTACAAGAGCTTCGTGATGAACTATAATATGCAAGGGATGAATAAGACTATTCCCGAGCTCTTCGCAATGCTGAAAGCTGCGGAGGTAGAAATCAAGAAGGAGCATCAAGTGTTGATGGTCAACAAGACCACTAGTTTCAAGAAAAAGGGCAAAGGGAAGAAGAAGGGGAACTTCAAAAAGAACAGCAAGCAAGTTGCTGCTCAAGAGAAGAAACCCAAATCTGGACCTAAGCCTGAAACTGAGTGCTTCTACTGCAAGCAGACTGGTCACTGGAAGCGGAACTGCCCCAAGTATTTGGCGGATAAGAAGGATGGCAAGGTGAACAAAGGTATATGCGATATACATGTTATTGATGTGTACCTTACTAATGCTCGCAGTAGAACCTGGGTATTTGATACTGGTTCTATTGCTAACATTTGCAACTCTAAACAGGGACTACGGATTAAGCGAAGATTGGCTAAGGACGAGGTGACGATGCGCATGGGAAATGGTTCCAAAGTCGATGTGATCGTGGTCGGCATGCTACCTCTATATCTACCTTCGGGATTAGTATTAGACCTAAATAATTGTTATTTGGTGCCAGCGTTGAGCATGAACATTATATCTGGATCTCGTTTGATGCGAGACGGTTATTCATTTAAATCAGAGACTAATGGTTGTTCTATTTATATGTGTAAAATCTTTTATGGTCATGCACCCATGAAGAATGGTCTATTCTTATTAAATCTCGATAGTAGTGACACACACATTCATAATGTTGAAGCCAAAAGATGCAGAGTTGATAATGATAGTGCAACTTATTTGTGGCACTGCCGTTTAGGTCATATCGGTGTAAAGCGCATGAAGAAACTCCATACTGATGGACTTTTGGAACCACTTGATTATGAATCACTTGATACTTGCGAGCCGTGCCTTATGGGTAAGATGACAAAAACACCGTTCTCCGATACTATGGAGAGAGCAACAGATTTGTTGGAAATCATACATACAGATGTATGTGGTCCGATGAATGTTGAGGCTCGTGGCGGATATCGTTATTTTCTCACCTTCACAGATGACTTAAGAAGATATGGGTATATCTACTTAATGAAACATAAGTTTGAAACATTTGAAAAGTTAAAAGAATTTCAGAGTGAAGTTGAAAATCATTGTAACAAGAAAATAAAATTCCTACGATCTGATCGTGGAGGAGAATATTTGAGTTACGAGTTTGGTGTACATTTGAAACAATGCGGAATAGTTTCGCAACTCACGCCACCCGGAACACCACAGCGTAATGGTGTGTCCGAACGTTGTAATCGTACTTTACTTGATATGGTGCGATCTATGATTTCTCTTACTGATTTACCGCTATCGCTTTGGGGTTATGCTTTAGAGACGGTCGCATTCACGTTAAATAGGGCACCATCAAAATCCGTTGAGACGACGCCTTATGAACTATGGTTTGGCAAGAAACCAAAGTTGTCATTTCTGAAAGTTTGGGGCTGCGATGCTTATTTGAAAAAACTTCAACCTGATAAGCTCGAACCCAAATTGGAGAAATGTGTCTTCATAGGATATCCAAAAGAAACTATTGGATACACCTTCTATCATAGATCCGAAGGCAAGACTTTTGTTGCTAAATTCGGAAACTTTCTAGAGAAGGAGTTTCTCTCGAAAGAAGTGAGTGGGAGGAAAGTAGAACTTGATGAGGTAACTATACCTGCTCCCTTATTGGAAAGTAGTACATCACAGAAACCGGTTTCTGTGACACCTACACCAATTAGTGAGGAAGCTAATGATGATGATCATGAAACTTCAGAACAAGATACTACTGAACCTCGTAGATCAACCAGAGTAAGATCCGCACCAGAGTGGTACGGTAATCCTGTTCTGGAAGTCATGCTACTAGATCATGATGAACCTACGAACTATGGAGAAGCGATGGTGAGCCCAGATTCCGCAAAACGGCTTGAAGCCATGAAATCTGAGATGGGATCCATGTATGAGAACAAAGTGTGGACTTTGGTTGACTTGCCAAAAGATCGGCAAGCAATTGAGAATGAATGGATCTTCAAGAAGAAGACTGACGCTGACGGTAATGTTACTGTCTACAAAGCTCGACTTGTCGCAAAAGGTTTTCGACAAGTTCAAGGGATTGACTACGATGAGACCTTCTCACCCGTAGCGATGCTTAAGTCTGTCCGAATCATGTTAGCAATTGCCGCATTTTATGATTATGAAATTTGGCAGATGGATGTCAAAACTGCATTCCTAAATGGATTTCTGGAAGAAGGGTTGTATATGATGCAGCCGGAAGGTTTTGTCAATCCAAAGGGATCTAACAAAGTGTGCAAGCTCCAGCGATCCATTTATGGACTGGTGCAAGCCTCTCGGAGTTGGAATAAACGCTTTGATAGTGTGATCAAAGCATTTGGTTTTGTACAGACTTTTGGAGAAGCCTGTATTTACAAGAAAGTGAGTGGGAGCTCTATAGCATTTCTGATATTATATGTAGATGACATATTACTAATCGAAAATGATATAGAATTTCTAGATAGCATAAAGGGATACTTGAATAAGAGTTTTTCAATGAAAGACCTCGGTGAAGCTGCTTACATATTGGGCATTAAGATCTATAGAGATAGATCAAGACGCTTAATTGGACTTTCACAAAGCACATACCTTGACAAAGTTTTGAAGAAGTTCAAAATGGATCAAGCAAAGAAAGGATTCTTGCCTGTGTTACAAGGTGTGAAATTGAGTAAGACTCAATGCCCGACCAATGCAGAAGATAGAGAGAAAATGAAAGATGTTCCCTATGCTTCAGCCATAGGCTCTATCATGTATGCAATGCTATGTACCAGACCTGATGTGTGTCTTGCTATAAGTCTAGCAGGGAGGTACCAAAGTAATCCAGGAGTGGATCACCGGACAGCGGTCAAGAACATCCTGAAATACCTGAAAAGGACTAAGGATATGTTTCTCATATATGGAGGTGACAAAGAGCTCATCGTAAATGGTTAAGTTGATGCAAGCTTTGACACTGATTCGGATGATTCTAAATCGCAAACCGGATACGTGTTTACATTAAACGGTGGAGCTGTCAGTTGGTGCAGTTCTAAACAAAGCGTTGTGGCGGGATCTACATGTGAAGCGGAGTACATAGCTGCTTCGGAAGCAGCAAACGAAGGAGTCTGGATGAAGGAGTTCATATCCGATCTAGGTGTCATACCTAGTGCATCGGGTCCAATGAAAATCTTTTGTGACAATACTGGTGCAATTGCCTTGGCAAAGGAATCCAGATTTCACAAGAGAACCAAGCACATCAAGAGACGCTTCAATTCCATCCGGGATCTAGTCCAGGTGGGAGACAGATTTTTGCAAGATACATACGGATCTGAATGTAGCAGACCCATTGACTAAGACTCTTCCACGAGCAAAACATGATCAGCACCAATGCTCCATGGGTGTTAGAATCATTACTGTGTAATCTAGATTATTGTCTCTAGTGCAAGTGGGAGACTGAAGGAAATATGCCCTAGAGGCAATAATAAAGTTATTATTTTATTTCCTTATATCATGATAAATATTTATTGTTCATGCTAGAATTGTATTATCCGGAAACATAATACTTGTGTGAATACATAGACAAACTAAACGTCACTAGTATGCCTCTACTTGACTAGCTCGTTAATCAAAGATGGTTATGTTTCCTAACCATAGACATGTGTTGTCATTTGATTAACGGGATCACATTATTAGGAGAATGATGTGATTGACATGACCCATTCCACTAGCTTAGCACCCGATCGTTTAGTATGTTGCTATTGCTTTCTTCATGACTTATACATGTTCCTATGACTATGAGATTATGCAACTCCCGTTTGCCGGAGGAACACTTTGTGTGCTACCAAACGTCACAACGTAACTGGGTGATTATAAAGGAGCTCTACACGTGTCTCCAAAGGTACATGTTGGGTTGGCTTATTTCGAGATTAGGATTTGTCACTCCGATTGTCGGAGAGGTATCTTTCGGCCCTCTCGGTAATGCACATCACATAAGCCTTGCAAGCATTGCAACTAATGAGTTAGTTGTGAGATGATGTATTACGAAACGAGTAAAGAGACTTGCCGGTAACGAGATTGAACTAGGTATTGAGATACCGACGATCGAATCTCGGGCAAGTAACATACCGATGACAAAGGGAACAAAGTATGTTGTTATGCGGTCTGACCGATAAAAGAACTTCGTAGAATATGTGGGAGCCAATATGAGCATCCAGGTTCCGCTATTGGTTATTGACCGGAGACATGTCTCGGTCATGTCTACATTGTTCTCGAACCCGTAGGGTCCGCACGCTTAACGTTACGATGACAGTTTCATTATGAGTTTATATATTTTGATGTACCGAAGTTAGCTCAAAGTCCCGGATGTGATCATGGACATGACGAGGAGTCTCGAAATGGTCGATACATAAAGATTGATATATTGGAAGCCTATGTTTGGACATCGGAAGTGTTCCGGGTGAAATCGGCATTTTACTGGAGTACCGGGAGGTTACCGGAAGCCCCCGGTAACCTAATGGGCCTTAATGGGCCTAGTGGAGGAAGAGGAGAGGAGGCCTAGGGGCTGCCGCGCGCCCCTCCCCCCCCAAGTCCGAATTGGACAAGGAGGGGGGCGGCGCCACCCCTTTCCTTTCTTCCCTCTCTTCCTTCTTCCCCAAGTCCTAATCCAACTAGGGAAAGGGGGAGTCCTACTCCCGGTAGGAGTAGGACTCCTCCTGCGCGCCTCCTCCTATGGCCGGCCGCACCCCCCTTGGCTCCTTTATATACGGGGGCAGGGGGCACCCCTAGACACACAAGTTGATCTCTAAGATCGTTCTCTTAGCCGTTTGCGGTGCCCCCTTCCACCATAGTCCTCGATAATATTGTAGTGGTGCTTAGGCGAAGCCCTGCGACAGTAGAACATCAAGATCATCACCACGCGTCGTGCTGATGGAACTCTTCCCCGACACTTTGCTGGATCGGAGTCCGGGGATCGACACCGAGCTGAACGTGTGCTAGAACTCGAAGGTGACGTAGTTTCAGTGCTTGATCGGTCGGGCCATGAAGACGTACGACTACATCAACCGCGTTGTCATAACGCTTTCGCTGTCGGTCTACGAGGGTACGTAGATCACACTCTCCCCTCTCGTTGCTATGCATCACCATGATCTTGTGTGTGTGTAGGAAAATTTTGAAATTACTACGTTCCCCAACATTTCCGACACGCATCGTCACCTCGTCCTTAGCCAATCTTCGTTTAATCCATAGCCTCTGTTTCGAGTTGCAAATATGAGCAATGATACGTCTCCAACGTATCTATAATTTATGAAGTATTCATGCTATTATATTATCTGTTTTGGATGTTTATGGGCTTTACTAAACACTTTTATATTATTTTTGGGACTAACCTATTAACCGGAGGCCCAGCCCAAATTGTTGTTTTCTTGCCTATTTTAGTGTTTCAAAGAAAAGGAATATCAAATGGAGTCCAAATGGAATTAAACCTTCGGGAGAGTTATTTTTGGAACGGAAGCAATCCAGGAGACTTGGAGTAGACGTCAGGGAAGCTTCGAGGAAGCCACGAGGCAGGGAGGCACGCCCCCACCCTCGTGGGCCCCTCGTGGCTCCCCTGACCGACTTCTTTCGCCTATATATGTCCATATACCCTAAAAATATCGGGGAACGCAATAGATCAGGAGTTCCGTCACTAGAAGCCTCCGTAGCCACCGAAAACCAATCTAGACCTATTTCGGCACCCTGCCGGAGGGGGGAATCCCTCTCCGGTGGCCATCTTCATCATCCCGGCGCTCTCCATGATGCGGAGGGAGTAGTTAACCCTCGCGGCTGAGGGTATGTACCAGTAGCTATGTGTTTGATCTCTCTCTCTCTCGTGTTCTTGAGGTGGCATGATCTTGATGTATCGCGAGCTTTGCTATTATAGTTGGATCTTATGATGTTTCTCCCCCTCTACTGTCTTGTAATGGATTGAGCTTTCCCTTTGAAGTTATCTTATCGGGTTGAGAATTTAAGGATTTGAGAACACTTGATGTATGTCTTGCATGTGCTTATCTGTGGTGACAATGGGATATCATGTGATCCACTTGATGTATGTTTTGGTGATCAACTTGCGAGTTCCGTGACCTCTGAACTTATGCATAGGGGTTGGCACATGTTTTCGTCTTGACTCTCTGGTAGAAACTTTGGGGCACTCTTTTAAGTACTTTGTGCTGGTTGCATAGATGAATCTGAGATTGTGTGATGCATATCGTATAATCATACCCACGGATACTTGAGGTGATATTGGAGTATCTAGGTGACATTAGAGTTTTGGTTGATTTGTGTCTTAAGGTGTTATTCTAGTACGAACTCTATGATAGATCGAACGGAAAGAATAGCTTCATGTTATTTTACTACGGACTCTTGAATAGATCAATCAGAAAGGATAACTTTGAGGTGGTTTCGTACCCTACCATAATATCTCCGTTTTTTCTCCGCTATTAGTGACTTTGGAGTGACTCTTTGTTGCATGTTGAGGGATAGTTATATGCTCCAATTATGTTATTATTGTTGAGAGAACTTGCACTAGTGAAAGTATGAATCCTAGGCCTTGTTTCCTAGCTTGCAATACCGTTTACGCTCACTTTTACCACTTGTTACCTTGCTGTTTTTATATTTTCATATTACAAAAACCCACATCTACCATATATATTGCACTTGTATCACCATCTCTTCGCCGAACTAGTGCACCTATACAATTTACCATTATATTGAGTGTGTTGGGGACACAAGAGACTCTTTGTTATTTGGTTGTAGGGTTGTTTGAGAGAGACCATCTTCATCCTATGCCTCCCACGGATTGATGAACATTAGGTCATCCACTTGAGGGAAATTTGCTACTGTCCTACAAACCTCTGCACTTGGAGGCCCAACAACGTCTACAAGAATAAGGTTGTGTAGTAGACATCAAGAAACAGAACCAGTATCAAATACCCAGGCGCTACTACGAGCATTAGTAAGGTACACATAAATAACATGTATATCAAATATACCTTTCACTTTGCCATCCTTCTTATCCGCCAAATACTTGGGGTAGTTCCGCTTCCAGTGATAAGTCCCTTTGCAGTAGAAGCACTCAGTTTTAGGCTTAGGTCCAGACTTGGGCTTGTTCCCGGGAGAAGCAACTTGCTTGGTATTGTTCTTGAAGTTCCCCTTCTTTCCTTTGCCCTTTTTCTTAAAACTAGTGGTCTTGTTAACCATCAACGCTTGATGCTCCTTCTTGATTTCTACCTCCGTAGCTTTGAGCATTGCGTAGAGCTCTGGAATAGTCTTTTCCATCCCTTGCATACTATAGTTCATCACAAAGCCTTTATAGCTTGGTGGCAGTAATTGAAGAACTCTGTTAATGACACTATCATCCGGAAGATTAACTCCCAGCTGAGTCAAGTGGTTATGGTACCCAGACATTCTGAGTATGTTTTCACTGACAGAACTATTCTCCTCCATCTTGCAGCTATAGAACTTGTTGGAGACTTCATATCTCTCAACTCAGGCATTTGCTTGAAATATTAACTTCAACTCCTGGAACATCTCATATGGACCATGACGTTCAAAATGTCTTTGAAGTCCTGATTCTAAGCCGTAAAGCATGGCACACTGAACTATCGAGTAGTCATCAAATTTAGCTTGCCAGACGTTCATAACGTCCGGAGTTGCTCCTGCAGCAGGCCTCGCACCTAGCGGCGCATCAAGGTCGTAATTCTTCTGTGCAGTAATGAGGATAATCCTTAAGTTCCGAATGCAGTCCATGTAGTTCTACCATCATCTTTCAACTTAGCTTTCTCTAGGAATGCATTACAATTCAAGGGAACGGTAGCACGGGCCATTGATCTACAACATAGATATGCAAAAACTATCAGTACTAAGTTCATGATAAATTTAAGTTCAATTAATCATATTACTTAAGAACTCCCACTTGGATAGACATCCCTCGGGTCATCTAAATGATCATGTGATCCATATCAACTAAACCATGTCCGATCATCACGTCAGATGGAGTGGTTTTCAGTGGTGAACATCTCTATGTTAATCATATCTACTATATGATTCACGTTTGACCTTTCGGTCTCAGTGTTCCGAGGCCATGTCTGTACATGCTAGGCTCATCAAGTTTAACCCGAGTATTCTGCATGTGCAAAACTGTCTTGCACCCGTTATATGTGAACATAGAGCTTATCGGACCCGATCATCACGTGGTCTCTCGGCACAAGGAACTATCGCAACGGTGCATACTCAGGGAGAACACTTATACCTTGAAATTTAGTGAGGGGTCATCTTATAATGCTACCGCCGTACTAAGCAAAATAAGATGCATAAAAGATAAACATTGCATGCAATCAAAATATGCAACATGATATGTCCATCATCATCTTTTGTCTTTGATCTCCATCTCCAAAGCACCGTCATGATCTCCATCGTCGCCGGCTTGACACCTTGATCTCCATCGTAGCGTCATTGTCGTCTCGCCAACTATTGCTTCTACAACTGTTGCTAACGCTGCTACCTCTTGAGAATGTGTTGGTTTTCCCTTGAAGAGGAAAGGGTGATGCAACAAAGCGGTGTAAGTATTTCCCTAAGTTTTTGAGAACCAAGGTATCAATCCAGTAGGAGACCACGCGCGAGTCACCTCATACCTACACAAACAAATAAGAACCTCGCAACCAACGCGATAAAGGGTTGTCAATCCCTTCACGACCACTTGCAAGAGTGAGATCTAATAGAGATGATAACAATAAGATAAATATTTTTGGTATTTTTACGATATAGGTTGAAAGTAAAGATTGCAAAATAAAATAGATTGGAAACTTGTATGATGGAAAATAGACCCGATGGCCATAGGTTTCACTAGTGGCTTCTCTCAAGATAGCATAAGTATTATGGTGGGTGAACAAATTATTGTCGAGCAATTGATAGAAAAGCGAATAATTATGAGAATATCTAGGCATGATCATGTATATAGGCATCACGTCCATGACAAGTAGACCGACTCCTGCCTGCATCTACTACTATTACTCCACACATCGACCGCTATCCAGCATGCATCTAGAGTATTAAGTTCATAAGGACGGAGTAACGCCTTAAGCAAGATAACATGATGTAGAGGGATAAACTCATGCAATATGATATAAACCCCATCTTTTTATCCTCGATGGCAACAATACAATACGTGTCGTTTCCCTTTCTGTCACTGGGATCGAGCACCGCAAGATTGAACCAAAAGCTAAGCACTTCTCCCATTGCAAGAAAGATCAATCTAGTAGGCCAAACCAAACAGATAATTCGAAGAGACTTGCAAAGATAACCAATCATACATAAAAGAATTCAGAGATGATTCAAATATTGTTCATAGATAGACTTGATCATAAACCCACAATTCATCGGATCTCGACAAACATACTGCAAAGAAGATTACATCGAATAGATCTCCAAGAGAATCAAGGAGAACTTTGTATTGAGATCCAAAGAGAGAGAAGAAGCCATCTAGCTACTAGCTATGGACCCGAAGGTCTAAGGTAAACTACTCACACATCATCGGAGGGGCCATGGAGTTGATGTAGAGGCCCTCCGTGATCAATGCCCCCTCCGGCGGAGCTCTGGAAAAGGCCCCAAGATGGGATCTCTTGGGTACAGAAGGTTGCGGCGGTGGAAATAGGGTTTCGTGGTGCTCCTGGATGTTTTCGGGGTATGTGAACATATATAGGAGGAAGAAGTAGGTCGGTTGAGCCACGAGGGGGGAGGGCGCGCCCCCCTGCCTCATGGCCGCCTCGTTGATTGCTTGACGTCCACTCCAAGTCCTCTAGATCACGTTTGTTCCAAAAATCACGCTCGCGAAGGTTTCATTCCGTTTGGACTCTGTTTGATATTCCTTCTGCGAAACACTGAAATAGGCAAAAAAACAGCAATTTGGGCTGGGCCTCCGGTTAACAGGTTAGTCCCAAAAATAATATAAAAGTGTAAAATAAAGCCCATTAACATCCAAAACAGATAATATAATAGCATGGAACAATAAAAAATTATAGATACGTTGGAGACGTATCAAACGCATAGTGATAAAGTAAAGCAATTACATGTCGATTGCATTTCATGCAATAAAGAGACAACCATAAGGCTCCTGCCAGTTGCCGATAACTTTTACAAAACATGATCATCTCATACAATAATGTATATCACATCATGTCTTGACCATATCACATCACAACATGCCCTACAAAAACAAGTTAGACGTCCCCTACTTTGTTGTTGCAAGTTTTACGTGGCTACTACGGGCTTCTAGTAAGAACCGTTCTTACCTACGCATCAAAACCACAACGATTTTTCATCAAGTGTGATGTTTTAACCTTCAAAAGGGACCGGCCGTAGTAAAATTCGATTCAACTAAAGTTGGAGAAACAAACATCTGCCAGCCACCTTTATGCAAAACAAGTTGCATGTCTGTCAGTGGAACCGGTCTCATGAACGTTGTCATGTAAGGTTGGTTCGGGCTGCTTCATCCAACAATACCGCCGAATCAAAAAAAGACATTGGTGGTAAGCATTATGACTATGATCGCCCACAACTCTTTGTGTTCTACTCGTGCATATCATCTACGCATAGACCTGGCTCAGATGCCACTGTTGGGGAACGTAGCATGCAATTTCAAAAAAATTCCTACGATCACGCAACATCTATCTAGGAGATGCATAGCAATGAGAGGGGGAGAGTGTGTCCACGTACCCTCGTAGACCGAAAGCAGAAGCGTTTGGTTAACACGGTTGATGTAGTCGAACGTCTTCGTGATCCAACCGATCAAGTACCGAACATACGGCACCTCCGAGTTCAGCACACGTTCAGATCGATGACGTCCCTCAAATCTTGATCCGGCAAAGTGTCGAGGGAGAGTTTCGTCAGCACGATGGCGTGGTGACGGTGATGGTGATGTGATCCGCGCAGGGCTCCGCCTAAGCACTACCGCAATATGACCGGAGGACTAAACTTTGGAGGGGGGCACCGCACACGGCTAAGAAACAACTTTTGTGCTTTGGGGTGCCCCCTGCCCCCGTATATAAAGGAGGAGAGGGAGAAGGCCGGCCACAGGGGGCGTGCCATGGGGGGGAAACCGACTAGGACTCCTAGTCCAAGTCGGCCCCCCTTCCTTTTTTCGGAGGGGGAAAAGGGAAGGAGAGGGAGAGGTAGAAGGAAAGGGGGCCGCGTCCCCTCCCCCTTGTCCAATTCGGACTCCCATGGGGGGCGCCACCCTTGTGGGCTCCCCTCTCTCTCCCCTATGGCCCATGTAGGCCCATTACTTCCCCAGGGGGTTCCGGTAACCTCTCGGTACTTCGAAAAATACTCGAACCACTCCGAAACTATTCCGGTGTCCAAATATCATCATCCAATATATCAATCTTTACCTCTCAACCATTTCGAGACTCCTCATCATGTCCATGATCTCATCTGGGATGCCGAACAATCTTCAGTCACCAAAACAGATAACTCATAATACAAATCATCATCGAACGTTAAGCGTGCGGACCATACGAGTTTGAGAACTATGTAGACATGACCGAGACACATCTCTAGTCAATAACCAACAGCGGAACATGGATGTTCATATTGGTTCCTACATATTCTACGACGATCTTTATCGGTCAAACCGCAATGACAACATACGTCATTCCCTTTGTCATCGGTATGTTACTTACCCGAGATTCGATCGTCGGTATCTTCATACCTAGTTCAATCTCATTACCGACAAGTCTCTTTACTCGTTCCGTAATGCATCACCCTGCAACTAACTCATTAGTCACTTTGCTTGCAAGGCTTATCGTGATGTGCATTACCGAGAGGGCCCAGAGATACCTCTCTGATACTCGGAGTGACAAATCCTAATCTCGATCTATGCCAACCCAACAAACACCTTTGGAGACACTTGTAGAGCATCTTTATAATCAGCCAGTTACGTTGTGACATTTGATAGCACACAAGGTGTTCCTCCGGTATTCGGGAGTTGCATAATATCATAGTCAAAGGAATATGTATAAGTCATGAAGAAAGCAATAGCAATAAAACTTAACTATCATTATGCTAAGCTAACGGATGGGTCTTGTCCATCACATCATTCTCTAAAGATGTGATCCCGTTCATCAAATGACAACACATGTCTATGGTCAGGAAACTTAACCATCTTTGATTAATGAGCTAGTCAAGTAGAGGCATACTAGGGACACTCTGTTTTTTCTATGTATTCACACATGTATCAAGTTTCCGGTTAATACAATTCTAGCATGAATAGTAAACATTTATCATGATATAAGGAAATATAAATAACAACTTTATCATTTCCTCTAGGGCATATTTCCTTCATCTAAATCCGTTGAGACGACACCGTATGAACTATGGTTTGGCAAGGAACCAAAGTTGTTGTGTCTTAAAGTTTGGGGTTGCGATGCTTATGTGAAAAAGCTTCAGCCTGATAAGCTCGAACCCAAATCGGAGAAGTGTGTCTTCATACGATACCTATTGGGTACACATTCTACCACAGATCCGAAGGCACGATCTTTGTTGTGAAGAATGGATCCTTTCTAGAGAAGGAGTTTCTCTCGAAAGAAGTGAGTGGGAGGAAAGTAGAACTTGATGAGGTAATTGTACCTTATCTCGAATTGCAAAGTAGCTCATCACAGAAAATCATTCCCGTGCTGCCTACACCAACTAGAGAGGAAGCTAATGATGATGATCATGAAACTTCATATCAAGTTACTACCGAACCTCGTAGGTCAATCCGAGCATGTTCTGCACTAGAGTGGTACGGTAATCCTGTCCTCAAAGTCATGTTATTAGACCATGGCGAACCTACGAACTCTGAAGAAGCGATGATGAGCCCAGATTTCAACAGATGGCTTGAGGCCATGAAATCTGAGATAGGATCCATGTATGAGAACAAAGTGTGGACTTTGGTGGACTTGCCCGATGATCGACAAGCCATTGAGAATAAATGGATCTTCAAGAAGAAAACTGGCGCTGATGGTAATGTCGATATCTACAAAGCTCGACTTGTCACAAAAGTGTTTTTGACAAGTTCAAGGAGTTGACTACGATGAGACTTTCTCACCTGTAGCGATGCTTAAGTCTTTCCGAATCATGTTAGCAATTGCCACATTTTATGAAATTTGGCAAATGGATGTCAAAATTGCGTTCCTTAATGGATATCTCAAAGAAGAGTTGTATATGATGCAACAAGAAGGTTTTGTCGATCCTAAAGGTGCTAACAAATTGTGCAAGCTCCAGCGATCCATCTATGGACTGGTGCAAGCATCTCAGAGTTGGAATATACGCTTTGATAAGCTGATCAAAGCATATGGTTTTTTTATATAGACTTATGGTGAAGCCTGTATTTACAAAAAAGTGAGTGGGAGCTTTGTAGCATTTCTGATATTATATGTGGATGACATATTGTTGATTGGAAATTATGTAGAATATCTGGATAGCATAAAAGGATACTTGATAAGAATTTTTCAATGAAAGACCTCGGTGAAGCTGCTTATATATTAGGCGTCAAGATCTATAGAGATAGATCGAAACACTTGATAAGACTTTCGATGAGTACATACCTTGATAAGATTTTGAAGGAGTTCAAAATGGATCAGTCAAAGAAGGTGTTCTTGCCTGAGTTGTAAGGTATGAAGTTGAGTAAGACTCCATACCCGACCACGGCAGAAGATAGAGAGAGAATGAAAGTCATTCCCTATGCCTCAGCTATATGTTCTATAAAGTATGCCATGTTGTATACCAAACCTATTGTATACCTTGCCATGAGTTTGGCAAGGGGGTACAATAGTGATCTAGGAGTGGATCACTGGATAGCAGTCAAAATTATCCTTAGGTACCTAAAGAGGACTAAGGAAATGTTTCTCGGTTATGGAGGTGATAAAGAGTTCGTCGTAAAGAGTTACATCGATGCAAGCTTTGACACTAATCTAGATGACTCTAAGTCTCAGTCTAGATACGTATTGAATGTGGGAACAATTTGCTAGAGTAGTTCCATGCAGAGTATTGTAGACATAGAAATTTGCAAAATACATATGGATCTGAATGTGGCAGACCTGTTGACTAAACTTATCTCACAAGCAAAACATGATCACACCTTAGTACTCTTTGGGTGTTAATCACATAGCGATGTGAACTAGATTATTGACTCTAGTAAACCCTTTGGGTGTTGGTCACATGGCGATGTGAACTATGGGTGTTAATCACATAAAGATGTGAACTATTGGGGTTAAATCACATGGCGATGTGAACTAGATTATTGACTCTAGTGCAACTGGGAGACTGAAGGAAATATGCCCTAGAGGCAATAATAAAGTTGTTATTTTAAATTTCCTTATATCATGATAAATGTTTATTGTTCATGCTAGAATTGTATTAACTGGAAACTTGATACATCTGTGGATACATAGACCAAACACTGTGTCCCTAGTAAGCCTCTACTAGACTAGCTCATTAATCAAAGATGGTTAAGTTTCCTAACCATAGACATGTGTTGTCTTTTGATGAACGAGATCACATCATTAGGAGAATGATGTGATGTACAAGAACCACCCGTTAGCTTAGCATATTGATCGTTCAGTTTTATTGCTATTGCTTTCTTCATCTCAAATATATATTCCTTCGACCATGAGATTATGCAACTCCCGAATACCAGAGGAATACCTTGTGTGCTATCAAATGTCACAACGTAACTGGGTGACTATAAAGATGCTCTACAGGTATCTCCGAAGGTGTTTGTTGGGTTGGCATAGATCAAGATTAGGATTTGTCACTCCGAGTATCAAAGAGGTATCTCTGGGCCCTCTCGGTAATACACATCATAAGAAGCCTTGCAAGCAGAGTGACTAATGAGTTAGTTGCGGGATGATGTATTACGGAACGAGTAAAGATACTTGCCGGTAATGAGATTGAACTAGGTATGAAGATACCGACGATCGAATCTCGGGCAAGTAACATACCGATGACAAAGGGAATAACGTATGTTCTCATTACGGTACGACCGATAAAGATCTTCATAGAATATGTGGGAACCAATATGAGCATCCAGGTTCCGCTGTTGGTTATTGACCGGAGAGGTGTCTTGGTCATGTCTACATAGTTCTCAAACCCATAGGGTCCGCACGTTCAATGTTTGATGATGATTTTGTATTATATGAGTCATGTGATTTGGTGACCGAATGTTGTTCAGAGTCCCGGATGAGACCATGGACATGACGATGAGTCTCGAAATGTTTGAGAGGTAAAGATTGATATATAGGACAATGATATTCGGACACCGGAAGTGTTTCGGGGGTACCGGGTACATATCGGGTCACTGGAAGGGGTTCCGGGCATCCCCCCGGCAACTACATGGGCCTAATGGGCCAAGAAGGGGACAGACCAGCCCCTAGGGAACTGGTGCACCCCATGTAGGCTGAAATAGGGGGAGGAAAGAGGAGAAGAGAGAAAGGAAGGGAAGGGATTCGGCCTCCCCCTTCCTTCTCTCCTCCCTCCTCCTTCCTTCCCCCTCCGGTGGATATGGTAAGGGGGGGAGGACGAATTGGGAGGCGCCCAAGTAGGATTCCTCCTACTTGGGCGCCCCTTGGCTGCCTCTCCCCCCCTCCAACATATATATATATATATGGAGGGGGCACCGCTAGAACACACAACAACGATTGTTAGCCGTGTGCGGCGCCCCCCTCCACAGTTTACGCCTCCGGTCATATTGTCGTAGTGCTTAGGCGAAGCCCTGCGCGGATCACTTCACCATCACCGTCACCACACCGTCACGCTGACGGAACTCTCCCTCGACACTTTGCTGGATCAAGAGTTCGAGGGACGTCCTCGAGACGAACATGTGCAGAACTCGGAGGTGTCGTACATTTGGTGCTTGATCGGTCGAAACGAGAAGAAGTTCGAGTACATTAACCGCATTGTCAAACGCTTCTGCTTTCGGTCTACGAGGGTACGTGGACACACTCTCCCCCTCCCGTTGATATGCATCTCCTAGATAGATCTTGCATGAGCGTAGGAATTTTTTTGAAATTACATGCTACGTTCCCCAACACTTAGACGAAGCCCTGCGAGGATCACTTCACCATCACCGTCACCACGCCATCGTGCTGACGGAACTCATCTACTACCTCGACACCCTACTGGATCGAGAAGGCGAGGGATGTCACCGAGCTGAACGTGTGCAGAACTCGGAGGTGTCGTACGTTTGGTACTCGATCGGTGGAGCACGAAGAAAGTTCGACTACATCAACCACGTTGTGAAACACTTCCGCTTACGGTATATGAGGGTACGTAGACACACTATCCCCCTTGTTGCTATGCATCTCCATGGATAGATCATTGCGTGTGCATAGAAAATTTTGTTTTCCATGCAACGATTCCCAACAAACAGCATCTTGGGGTGGCTGTCACCGCAATAGGATCTTGGCGGAGGCACCGCACGCACCTCCCCGGTACATCCTCGGACTTGACTCCTCATGCAGCACAACTGCCTCATTGCCACCCCCACCTCCCGGGGGGCAGGAGCCCCGTCGAGATTGGATCTCTCTCTGTTTCTCTTCAGTTTTTTGTCTCTGTTTCTGATCGAAAATAGTTTCTTATATTCCCGGAGATCCCTAACTCTGATCTCGGCTGAAATTTTAACATTATTTTTTTCCTGATATAAGCTTGCTTGCAGCCGAACACTACTAGGGAAAAACCTAGCAACAGCACGGGTTTTAGGCCTATCAATAACGCGGGATGGAGCGCTACTGGTACAACTCTATGGATAAAGGTTAGGAGCAGCGTGGGTTGACCCACGCTACTGCTATATCGACTTAGTAGTAGCGTTTTCTACAAACAGCGCTACTGGTAATTACTAGTAGCGCTTCTCCCTGCACGCGCTACTACTATTATTTCGTATTTTATTTCTTTTTTATTTCATGTTTTCTTCATACACCTTTATACAAGTTTTCATACAGCAGCAATTTAGAGATTGTTTTTACATCATAGTGAGTTATTACATCACTAGGTGAAAGAACCGTGGACTAGTTTCAAGTGGATGGACATCCACTTGAAACTAATCTGCGGTTCTTTCACCCAATGATATAATAAATATCATCGTCATCATCATCATCATCATCATCATATCATTAACAACTTATCATCATAATACATCATTGTCATATAACACCTCCTCATGATCATCGTTTTCATCAATGAGACATCACATAGCAAGTTGGTCACTAGTCATAATCACAACTACTCCTCATCATCAACTCTAACACATTGTACCACATAATAAATATTGTACCTCATAGGACCTACTACATTCTCTTAGGACCTACTATATTCTCTTAGGTAAAATAGCATAAAACAAGATAGCCCCTGACTCTCCATTATGGAGAATGGAGATTATCCTGTCTCCAATTCTTGCCTTTCGCACAATGTTTCTTCCAAGTACCTCCTTATGACTGTCCATACATTTTTTCCATTCTGTGGTTTTCATGTCTCCACCTCTTTTAGAAATCTGATATGGACAGGTGAGATTCGTAGGATGACCTGGTTGTATGTTCAAAACATTAAGGCGACCTTTATGATACATCAGATGAGGCACACAATCATCCAGGATTTCCTGTTGAAAAACATAGTAATAACTTCGTAGTTAGCAATGTAGTTAAGTTTTAAAAGAGTTTATGCAAAAGATGCACGGATGCCGTAATAGTAAAAAATCTTACCATGGCGTCTCCATGGATGTTACCGTAGTTCAACACGTGCACTAGTGGCACGTATTGACCATAATGTGGAGGAGTTTTATTATAGATATTGTAATTCTCAAGATCAGTACAAAATGCGACCAGATGAATTTTCTCCTGATAAGTTAACTCAGAGCCATCGGTGTAGTAGGTTCTGTCTACCATGTTCCGCACATTGTTTGAACAATGAAAATAAGCTGTCAATGGAAATAAGTTGTCAACTATTTTGAAATGAACAATATAAATTAGTTAATAACTATGTTTGAGAAACTCACATAGCGGTAGAATTGGAAGCGTATCAACAAGGACCCAAATGTCCAAATTGTCTTGGTCGATGTCAGGATCACCAAGATCCATGGTGACAAACATACCCTCTTGAAAATCATACATCTTGCAAAGTGCTTCCCAACCCGGGCAACCAAAATGGGATACACTCTCAGAATTGTATAGATTTACCTCAAAATCCATACCATGATGGGTCCTTAGGTTAATTTTCTTTGTTTCATTCCTCTCATGATCTTCAAAACCCATCCTCTCCAAGACATAGCGTCTTGCATGGCATGGGATAAGCTAGTCGAATTGTAAAAGACGAAAATTACACGTTGAAGTAGTAGAAGTCGAGCTTAATTACGAAAAAACACTTTGCATCATAGCTTACCATATCACAATCGAAGGCCTCCTCGAGCTTAATTCTAAAGCGCCGATCTTCGTCCAGGTGAGGCCTAACGCAGAAACCCCGGTCGTCATGGCACCAGCCGCACTCCCCCAGGAGACTTTCGTCATCCGAGTATGACATTTCCTATGTTCATAATTCAAATACTAAACTTGTACAATGAAATATATGTACTAAACGAGTACGACATTACACCCCACGACAACAGTCGGGATTCTTCGGCCTCGACAGACTTAAAGTCAATCCGAAATATCGTTTAATTATCTTTCTAGAAAATTTGGGCCACTCGGTATTTCAAACATATTCTAGCACAAGTCATGCCAAAATTCACGGAAAATTCCGGCATGACCTTCGCTAAAACAGGACATCGAGCGGCTGAAATTTGCCGGAATGGAAATTAATCAACACTCCGGCAAAACATAGGCCACTCAGAGTAACATGAACATGATCGGCCACTTGGGCAACCACATATCCTATTTGAGCAACACAAGATATACATGTTTTTATCTACATCATATCTTATAGGACTCATATTGACATGGAGATTTGGCTGGTCTCACCTCGAGGTCGAAGGGGGTCGGTGACGGGGACGATGGCGGGGATGATGGAGGGGCTCCTTGATTTCTGCAAAAACAAAAAGCCTATAAATAAAACCCTAGCGAACGACATCGATGCGGAATAATTGCTTAAACTAAAAAAATAACAACAAATGTGACATGTTCAACTAGTTCTATTAATTCAAATAGTTCTTATTAAATATAGACTTACTATAAATAGAAATAAACTAAAAATAAACTAGTTCAACTAGTTATATTAATTTTCTTACTAAAAATACATTAGTTATATTACTTCAACTAGTTCTTACTAAAACTAAACTAGTTCAATTAGTTTATTAATTTACTTACTAATTATTTTAAACACTTACTAAAACAGTAAGAAAACTACATTATACAAAGTAGGGAGGAGGGGAAGGGAGGAGGAGGAGAAAGGAGGAGGGGGAGGAGGCCGGTGGGATTGGAGGAGGGAGGGCGGGGGGAGAAGGAGGAGGGCGGATGGAGGAGGAGAAGGGAGGTGCGGGGGTGGAGGGGGAGGGGGCGGCCGGAGGAGAAGGAGGGAGGGGGCGGCCGGAGGAGGAGGGAGAGGGGCGGTGGGAGGAGGGCGGCCGGAGGAGGAGGGGGAGGAGGGAGGAGGGAGTACCTCGGTGAGGAGCAGTGCGGCGGCGGCGGTGGAGGCGGCGGTGGACCACGTACAGGTTCGGCGCGGGCGAGAACGAGTGAGGGAGTGACTGTCGAGGGTGAACCGCTCCAGGATAAGGTAAGTAAGTAGTAGCGCGTTTCATAGAAACGCGCTACTGCTACGGGCCGTAGCAGTAGCGCTGGTCAGTGGTACGCGCTACTGCTAAGTGGGCTAGCCATCTGCGCCTAGTACAAATATAGCAGCAGCGCGGTTTCGCAGAACGCGCTACTGCTAAAGTAGCAGTAGCGCGGTTTATTTAAAAACGCTACTACTAAGTAGCAGTAGCGACCTGTTTTGTCCAGCGCTATTGCTAAGATACTGTGTATAAGGTTTTCCCTAGTAGTGGAAGAAGGACTCCAACCCACTTACAAGGTGGCCAAAAGGCAACCCGGCGCGCCCTAGGGGGTTGTGGCGCCATGATGCCTTATGGACGTTGTGGGCCTTCGTTTGCGTTGATTCTTCCTCCCAAAAACCACATATATTCCAAAAAATCTCCGTAAAACTTTATCATGTTTAGACTTCATTTGAGATGGATTTTCTGTGAAATAGAAAACATGCAAAAAAAAGGAACTAGCACTGGGCACTAGATCAATATGTTAGTCCTAAAATAATATAAAATGTTGCCAAAAGTATGTGACAGTTGTAGAATATTGGCATGAAACTATAAAAAATAATAGATATGACGGAGACGTATCAGGCACATAGCCGGTTGGTGCTGGGTTGCCTCTCGATGAACAGTGCTCGTTGCTACCGTGCACGCGATACACGTACACATGAGTCGAGACACATCGATCGAGCCCCTTGCGCGAGACATGGTGAGTTAACCTAGCCGGTTGGTTGGCTGTGGATGAACAGTTCGCGTTGCTGCCGCCCGCTCGTATGCCCCACCCTAGCCGGTGGGGTGGGATGAATAGGACCCCATGGTAGTATGCGGTTGATGCTGGATGAACAGGACCCCGAGGAGGCCGTGTCGCGGTACGCCACACCCCATCCGGTTGGGGGTGGATGAATAGGACCCCATGGAGGCTGGATCAGTAGTAGTCGGTGGAGGCTGGAGGAAGTCGACGATGATGAACAGTAGCTGATGGAGGCTGTAGGAAGTCGATGATGGATGAACAGTAGCCCGTGGAGTCCCGTTTCACGGTACGCCACACCCCTCCCGATGAACATGACCCCGTTTCGACCGTAGGCAGTTGGCGAGAAGTTCGTTTCCTCCGTTTTGTGGTATGCCACACCCCTCCTGATGAACATGACCCCGTTTCGACCGTAGGTGGTTGAACAGAAGGTCGTTTTCTCCATTTTATGGTACGCCAAACCCCGAGCCGGTGGGAGGGGGTCGATGAACAGGACCCGTTTCGGTTGTTCCGTCCAAGCCGGTTGGCTCCCGATTGATGCATTCCGACCCAGTCCGTTGCCTCCCGGTGAACATGATGTTGTTTCTCTGTTCCGACCCAGCCAGTTGGTTGCCAATGAACAGGAGACCGTTGCTTCCGTCCGTTGCCTCTCCATGTACACGAGCCCTAGCCATACGTTTGTGCGAGTACACGTTCGAGACCCCGTCTGTATGTACGTACATGGCCGTACTTTTTGCAGTGTGACTATACATATGTGTACACGATTTAGACGGGACTGCCTGCGAGTGGTGTGGAGAGAAGCCAAGATCTAGCCAGAAGAAGGTGGCGGTGCCATTATTGGTAAGGACGAAACAGATTTTTCGAAGGGCGTGAAGTTGGTGGTTTACGATTGTCCATAGGTAGGAGGGATTGTGAGGCTTATTTGCGAAATCAAGGGAGTAGTATTGGAAGAACCAGTTGACCCAAGGTAGGTCAGGTTCTGGTTTTTGGAGAAGCTTGAAGGGAAGTTTCATGAGATGACAGTTGTTTTAAAGAAGCATGTTTTTAATACCGAGTCCGCTAGCAATTTTGGGTTTGCAAACATTTTTCCAAGCGATAAGGCGTTTGGCTCCCGAGCAAGTTTCCTTGGAAGCCCGGAAGAAGGATCTACGGATGGCGCCTAGTTTTTATCATGTAATGATGTAAGAAATAGGTCTTTTGATTAAAACATGGGATTTATCTTTCATGTATGTTATATATCTCTATTTCTTTCAGTTTTTCGATCAAGGGCGGTCTTTATTGATCCATAATGTAGCATCAAGGGGATACATGCACTACGAACACACCTGACCTCTGCATACCTAAGATGTACACAGTTGTAGGATCTAGAAGTAGATGTGTCTAGAGGGGGGGGTTAGACACTTAGTGCTAAAGTTGCAATTTTTAATCTTTTCCGGTTTAAGTGGAGTTTAGGCACAATTTCAACACACACAATACATATCAAGCAAGCATGCAAAGAGTATATGAGCAGCGGAATGTAAAGCATGCAACTTGCAAGAATGTAAAGGGAAGGGTTTGGAAAGATCAAACACAATTGGAGACACGGATGTTTTTCCCGTGGTTCGGATAGGTGGTGCTATCCTACATCCACGTTGATGGAGACTTCAACCCACGAAGGGTAACGGTTGCGCGAGTCCACACAGGGCTCCACCCAAGGGCAATGGTTGCGCGAGTCCACGAAGGGCTCCACCCACGAAGGGTCCACGAAGAACCAACCACCCACAAAGGGTCCACGAAGAAGCAACCTTGTCTATCCCACCATGGCCATCGCCCACGAAGGACTTGCCTCACTAGCGGTAGATCTTCACGAAGTAGGCGATCTCCTTGCCCTTACAAACTCCTTGGTTCAACTCCACAATCTTGTCGGAGGCTCCCAAGTGACACCTAGCCAATCTAGGAGACACCACTCTCCAAGAAGTAACAAATGGTGTGTTGATGATGAACTCCTTGCTCTTGTGCTTCAAATGATAGTCTCCCCAACACTCAACTCTCTCCCATAGGATTTGGATTTGGTGGAAAGAAGATATGAGTGGAAAGCAACTTGGGAAAGGCTAGAGATCAAGATTCATATGATAGGAATGGAATATCTTGGTCTCAACACATGAGTAGGTGGTTCTCTCTCAGAACATATGAGTTGGAATGATGTGTGTGTTTTGATGGCTCTCTCACTGAATGAGAAAGAGGTGGAGGGGTATATATAGCCTCCACACAAAATCCAACCATTACACAGTTTTCCAATCTCGGTGGGACCGAATAAATAAACTCGGTCGGACCGAAAATGTAAACCTAGTGACCGTTAGGAATTTCGGTGGGACTGACATGCAACTCGGTATGACCGATTCGGTTAGGGTTTGGGCATAACGTAATCTCGGTGAGACCGAAAAGTTACAAAAAGGAAACACTGAATTTACATTGCAATCTCGGTGTGACCGATTGCATATCTCGGTGGGACCGAGAATATTGCAATAGGTAACAGAGAGTTTGCAATCCCATCTCGGTGAGACCGAGATCCCTATCGGTAGGACCGAATTGCTAGGGTTTGGCAGTGGCTCATGACAAGTGAAACTCGGTGGCGCCGGATAGGAAGAATCGGTAGGACCGAGTTTGGCTTAGGGTTTAGGTCATATGTGGAAGTGGGAAAGTGGTTGAGGATTTTGGAGCATATCATTAAGCACATGAAGCAAGAGGCTCATTAAGCAACACCTCATCCCTCCTTGATAGTATTGGCTTTTCCTATGGACTCAATGTGATCTTGGATCACTAAAATGTAAAAGTGAAGAGTCTTGAACTTGAAGCTTTAGCCAATCCCTTGTCCTTAGCATCTTGAAGGAGTTCCCACAACCTTTAGTCCATGCCACTCCATTGTTGAACTTATCTGAAACATGCTAGATAGAAGTGTTAGTCCAACAAGAGATATGTTGTCATCAATTATCAAAACCACCTAGGGAGCACTTGTGCTTTCAATCTCCCCCTTTTTGGTAATTGATGGCAACATACATCAAAGCTTTAGATAAAGATGCAAAGAACAGCAAGTAAAGCTTTGGAAGGACATGTAACAAGCATAGGCTCCCCCTACATGTATGCACTCATGTAAATATGAAATATAGAGACATGTGAGAGCATAATCATGACAGAGTAGGCAATGTGTTACATGCATCTTGGCCATATGCATCAGAGTAAAAGATTATCAAGGAAAGTACCTTCATGCTTATGAGTCCTTCTTGCAAACAGTATGTACATAAGCAAGAACTCCTCATACTCATGATTTTGATGCATATACTTACCTTGTGGTCTTGAGTTGGCTTAGGATGGAGTGAACCTGCACAAACAAAGTTAGATAACACAGGTACATCCACTAGCCAGAGCAAACAAAAGAAACCACAAGAATACCAAGACTGGGATGACATGTAGAGAGTGAGTACAAGGTACCACATTGGATTCAACATGTCCCCAAGAATAAAGATATGCAATGAATTTGGCTGATTTCTTTTCCCTTAGGTGTCTTGCTCCCCCTGAATCTTACATGGGATATTGGGAGAAGATAGGAAACAGAAAATCAGAGCTGAAGGATATGAATGGAACTTAATTCAAATGAGTTCATGTCTTTCCCCCAAAAAGACATGTGGCATCTCTCCTCTTGAATATCAAGCATCTGGGATCCTTGAGACTTTCTCTCCCCCTTGAGGTCTCTCTCTCCCCCTTAATATTTTCTCTCTTGTAGGTTTGGTCCTTGAGACTGTTTCTCTCCCTGATGTGATCTCTTTCTCCTACAAGCTTTGATGTGATCTCTCTCTCCCCCTTTGACATCAATTTCCAAGAAGGTTTTCCCTGGAATCCATCGAATAGGTTTGGTCCTTGAGATTCAGCACAAAGTAGAGGATAAAATTGTGATGCTTGTGGAGGACAAGATTCATTGAGTGGAGCTGGATCAGAAGAAATGTAGAACAAGTGGCAAACTGTTTTTCTGATTGCAAAGTCGGTGGCACCGAGTGGCATATTTCGGTGGTACCGAAAGGATTCGGTTGGACCGAGATTTGCAAGTCGGTGAAACTGAGTTTACACAGATAAAAACACTTGTCACCTCCGCTCACTAGTCAAGAAGATCTCACAAAGATTTGCAATGAATTACCTGAAGAATTTGCAAGGAATTAAATGCAGAAAATGCAGAACAAAAACAAAGAGAAAAGAGAAGAAACTGAAAGATCTAGATGAAGTTTTTTTTTGTTTTTTTTGAAAAAGAGAAAGAAACTAAACATGCATGAGACAAATGCAATAACACATAAAAGAACACAAGATAACTTCATCTAGAGTTGGGCGGTGATATAGTCACCTATGTTAGAGTATATTGACTTAGGAGTCAAGTGAGAACACTTGATCATAGGTCATACTCATCGTTTAAGCTCAAAATGGGGTTACCATTTTTCGTTTAAGCATCTTGATGTATTCACATCTTGTTGAGTTGCTTTGACTCATGTCTTGGAGTAAAGCTTCTCTAAGATGGAATGACATACCTTGGGTGGTGATGTGGTTCTTGCTCATGTAGTTGAACTTGTGTGGGTGCTCAGGGTTGATGTAGTTCATCAAGAGTTGTGAGAACCACTTGGAGTTTGAGTTCATCTACCTACATGGGTTAGTTCTTGCAAGGAAGAGCACTTGTGTATCCAAAGATGACAATCATGAAGCTTAACATAGAATTTGTCGAAGGATATGTTTGAATGGTTTTGTGCTTCCTTGTCTTCAACCACCATTGTGTAGATACTTGGTGATGTAGAGATTGCTCAAGATATGAGTGAGTCGCAATCTCATGGAATTAGATTCAACCAAGCACCTACATGGGTTAGACAACATGCAAGGTACAAATATATCCAAGACATAAGATAGTCATCATAAGAGATATATCATGGATTAGTCATAAGATCATGTCTTGCATGTATCCAATGGAGTTTATACTCCAAGTTCGAAGCATCAATGATATTCAATTCTCCTCTCAACCTGCAAAACACTTTCTCATCAAGCGGTTTAGTGAATATATCCGCTAATTGCTTATCGGTGCGAACATGCTTAAGATTGATGTCACCCTTAGCAACATGATCTCGAATGAAATGATGACGAACTTCAATATGCTTAGTTAGAGAATGTTGTACAGGATTATGACTAATTTTGATAGCACTTTCATTGTCACAAAGCAGTGGAACATGTTTCACATAAATCCCATAATCTTTAAGAGTTTGGGTCATCCAAAGTAATTGAGCACAACATGAACCAGCGGCAATGTATTTCGCTTCGGCGGTGGATAAGGATACCGAGTTTTGTTTCTTGGAAGACCAAGACACAAGAGATCTACCAAGAAATTGACAAGTACCCAAAGTGGACTTTCTATCAACCTTGTCTCCGGCATAATCTGAGTCGGAATAGCCAATAAGATCAAAAGAAGACCTCTTAGGATACCAAATGCCAAAATTTGGTGTATGGATTAAATATCTCACTATCCTTTTCACAGCCTTAAGATGAAAATCTTTAGGAGCAGCTTGATATCGTGCACACATGCACACACTTAGCATAATATCGGGACGTGAAGCACATAGGTATAACCATGAACCAATCATAGAGCGATAAACCTTTTGATCAACAGGTTCACCATCTTTGGTCAAATCATTATGTCCACTAGTAGGCATGGGTGTAGACATACCTTTGCATTCTTGCATATTGAACTTCTTGAATAAGTCCTTGGTGTAATTTGTTTGAGAGACAAATGTACCTTCCTTAGTTTGCTTGATTTGCAACCCGAGAAAGAATTTGAGTTCACTCATCATAGACATCTCAAACTTCTCTGACATTAGCTTTCCAAACTTTTCACTAAAGAGAGGGTTAGTTGAACCAAATATGATGTCATCAACATAAATTTGGCATACAAATAGTTCTCCATTAACCCTTTTAGTAAAAAGAGTAGAATCAATTTTACCAATTTCAAAACCACTTGTAGTAAGGAACTTGGTCAAGCATTTATACCATGCTCTAGGAGCTTGTTTAAGACCATAAAGAGCTTTGTGAAGTTTGTAAACATGATTTGGTTTCTTAGGATTGACAAAGCCGGGAGGTTGTTTGACATAAACTTCCTCCTCTATTTCTCCATTTAGAAAAGCACTTTTAATGTCCATTTGGTACAAGGTGATATTATGGTGATTAGCATAGGCAAGTAAGATGCGAATGGACTCAAGTCTAGCAACGGGAGCATACGTATCACCATAGTCCATACCTTCGACTTGTGTGTATCCTTGGGCGACGAGACGTGCTTTGTTGCGAACCACTTGTCCATCTTCATCTTGCTTATTGCGAAACACCCATTTCGTACCAATGATGTTGTGGTTGTTGTCAGGCTTCTCAACCAATGTCCAAACTTGGTTTCTCTCAAAATTATGTAGTTCTTCATGCATAGCGTTTATCCAATCCGGATCTTCCAATGCTTCTTCAACCTTCATTGGTTCAATGCTAGAGATGAATGAATAGTTTTCACAAAAGTTAGCTAAACGAGTTTTTGAGCAAGTGATTCTCCCGGTTTGTATATCATTGAGGATTTGCTCGACGGGATGATCTTTGGCAATTCTTGCTCGAACTCGTGAGAGCTTTTTCTTGGGTCTTTGTTGAGCATCTTCTTCATCTTGTTCTTCTTCTTGGCCTTCTTCATTGTTGACGTCGTCGTTCTCTTGTCGTGGTGGAGAAGGAGGTTGTTGATGTTCATCTTGACGTACTTCCTCGTTTTCTTCATCTTGATGTGTCCCACTTGTGGATGCTTCCGTGTCGATTCTTGGTTCACCTTGTCGTGAAGTAGAAGCTTCCACTTGGACAGATGAAGTACTCTCCTTCACCTCCGTTGGACAAATTTTGCCAATGGACAAGTCTTGAATTGCTTCTGAGGGGTCTTTGTCTCCTACATCAATTGGCAATTGCTCTACTTGCGAGCCATTAGATTCATCAAACTTCACATCTACCGTCTCTTCAACCTTTCGGGTGAAATTGTCGTAGACACGGTAAGTGTGAGAGTTTGATCCATAACCAAGTAGAAAACCTTCATGAGATTTAGGAGCAAACTTTGAACGACGATGCTTATCAGGAATGTAGCACTTTGAGCCGAATACTCGAAAGTATCCAACTTGAGGCTTGTTACCGGTGAGGAGCTCGTATGCCGTCTTGCCGAGTAGCTTGTGAAGATATAAGCGATTTGTTGCGTGACAAGCTGTCTCAACCGCTTCTGCCCAAAAGTGCTTTGGCGTCTTGTATTCATCAAGCATTGTTCTTGCCATTTTGATGAGTGTCCGATTCTTCCTCTCAACAACTCCATTTTGTTGAGGTGTGTATGTAGCCGAGAACTCGTGTGAAATCCCTTCTTCGTCAAGAAGGGTGTCCACATTTGCGTTCTTGAACTCCGTTCCGTTGTCACTCCGAACCTTCTTGATATTCACATCAAACTGATTTTGGGCTTTCCTAGCGAAGTTTCTGAAGATCTTCTGGACCTGCGACTTGTCATTAAGAAAAAACACCCATGTAAATCTTGAAAAATCATCAACTATAACTAGACCAAAAGAATTTCCACCGAGACTCTTGTAGGCATTGGGACCAAAAAGATCTATGTGAAGCAGCTCGAGTGGCCTCCTTGTGGTCATGATGTTCTTCACTGGATGTCTTCCTCCAACTTGTTTACCTGCTTGACAAGCACTGCAAAGTCTATCCTTATCGAATATGACATCATTAACTCCAAGGATATGATTTCCCTTAATAAGCTTGTCAAGGTTTCTCATGCCAACGTGACCTAGTCGTCTATGCCACAACCAACCTTTTGAGGATTTAGCAACAAAGCAAGTTTTAGGTTGTGCCTTTTTAGAGAAATCGACAATGTAAAGATCACCTCTACGCATACCCGTAAAGACCATTTTATGATTGTCTCGACAAAATACTTGGCAATCTACTTCAGTAAATAGGACGTTCAAACCGAAATCAGCAAGTCTAGATACTGAAAGCAAGTTATAGCCAAGAGATTCAACGAGCATGACATTTTGAATGGAACTATCATGTGAGATGGCCACCTTACCAAGGCCAACCACTTTACCCTTTGAATTATCACCAAAGGTGACATATTTTCGAGGGCCGTTGTTTTTAGCAAGTTCACGGAACATCTCTTCAGCTCCGGTCATATGATCAGTGCATCCACTATCAAGAACCCATTCCTTTCCTCCTGATTCATATCCCCGAAGATTTGCCATAAGACCAAAGTGTCTCATTGCATTATCAAGATCGGAGTCACTATCATCATCATCATAATATTCATGTTCATCATGATCTTGTGACTCATCATTTCCTAGAGAGGGTAACTCATTAGATAAATGATCAAAGTGGTTACTTTTATGAATTCTTATAGCTTTGAGTATGATATCATTAATGATTCCAACATCTCCTTTAGCATGCTTAAGATTGGCAAGTTCAAGAAGACATTTACCAAAACTAGGATCACTAGAGTTCATCTTACTCAAGGCAATAGATTTATGGAGAATTTCATCCAAAGTTTTCAAGGAGTGATTGGGAAACCGTTCCTCAAGAAATTTCCATATAGTATAGGCGCAATTTTGAGTAGGCAAACTAGCAATCAAATCTTTGGGCAATCCTCTAATGATGAGCTCAATAGTTCTAAGATTGTGAATCATGTTAATATCTTCATCTAGGGTAGGATGCAAGGGATCAATATGGGGTGCACAAGGACTAGCAATATACTTGTTCAAATGATATTGATTGAAGATTACAAGCATCTCATTTTTCCACTCATGAAAATACTTTCCATCAAGAATAGGCACTCTATGTCTAAGACTCCCTAGAGTAGACACATCCATCTTCCTCCAATGGTGATTAAACCAAGGCAATGGAGACCAATGCTCTGATACCACTTGTAGGATCTAGAAGTAGATGTGTCTAGAGGGGGGGGTTAGACACTTAGTGCTAAAGTTGCAATTTTTAATCTTTTCCGGTTTAAGTGGAGTTTAGGCACAATTTCAACACACACAATACATATCAAGCAAGCATGCAAAGAGTATATGAGCAGCGGAATGTAAAGCATGCAACTTGCAAGAATGTAAAGGGAAGGGTTTGGAAAGATCAAACGCAATTGGAGACACGGATGTTTTTCCCATGGTTCGGATAGGTGGTGCTATCCTACATCCACGTTGATGGAGACTTCAACCCACGAAGGGTAACGGTTGCGCGAGTCCACACAGGGCTCCACCCAAGGGCAATGGTTGCGCGAGTCCACGAAGGGCTCCACCCACGAAGGGTCCACGAAGAAGCAACCACCCACAAAGGGTCCACGAAGAAGCAACCTTGTCTATCCCACCATGGCCATCGCCCACGAAGGACTTGCCTCACTAGCGGTAGATCTTCAGAAGTAGGCGATCTCCTTGCCCTTACAAACTCCATGGTTCAACTCCACAATCTTGTCGGAGGCTCCCAAGTGACACCTAGCCAATCTAGGAGACACCACTCTCCAAGAAGTAACAAATGGTGTGTTGATGATGAACTCCTTGCTCTTGTGCTTCAAATGATAGTCTCCCCAACACTCAACTCTCTCTCATAGGATTTGGATTTGGTGGAAAGAAGATTTGAGTGGAAAGCAGCTTGGGAAAGGCTAGAGATCAAGATTCATATGGTAGGAATGGAATATCTTGGTCTCAACACATGAGTAGGTGGTTCGCTCTCAGAACATATGAGTTGGAATGATGTGTGTGTTCTGATGGCTCTCTCACTGAATGAGAAAGAGGTGGAGGGGTATATATAGCCTCCACACAAAATCCAACCGTTACACAGTTTTCCAATCTCGGTGGGACCGAATAAATAAACTCGGTCGGACCGAAAATGTAAAGCTAGTGACCGTTAGGAATTTCGGTGGGACTGACATGCAACTCAGTAGGACCGATTCGGTTAGGGTTTGGGCATAACGTAATCTCGGTGAGACCGATTAGACAAACTCGGTGAGACCGAATTTGGTAATTAGCTAACCAGAGAGTTGGTCAGGCAAACTCGGTGGGACCGATTTGCTCTTTCAGTGAGACCGAGTGGAACTCGGTGAGACCGAAAAGTTACAAAAAGGAAACACTGAATTTACATTGCAATCTCGGTGTGACCGATTGCATATCTCGGTGGGACCGAGAATATTGCAATAGGTAACAGAGAGTTTGCAATCCCATCTCGGTGAGACCGAGATCCCTATCGGTAGGACCGAATTGCTAGGGTTTGGCAGTGGCTCATGACAAGTGAAACTCGATGGCGCCGGATAGGAAGAATCGGTAGGACCGAGTTTGGCTTAGGGTTTAGGTCATATGTGGAAGTGGGAAAGTGGTTGAGGATTTTGGAGCATATCATTAAGCACATGAAGCAAGAGGCTCATTAAGCAACACCTCATCCCTCCTTGATAGTATTGGCTTTTTCTATGGACTCAATGTGATCTTGGATCACTAAAATGTAAAAGTGAAGAGTCTTGAACTTGAAGCTTTAGCCAATCCCTTGTCCTTAGCATCTTGAAGGAGTTCCCACAACCTTTAGTCCATGCCACTCCATTGTTGAACTTATCTGAAACATGCTAGATAGAAGTGTTAGTCCAACAAGAGATATGTTGTCATCAATTATCAAAACCACCTAGGGAGCACTTGTGCTTTCAACAGTCAACAATAACACACATAATTATGTTGGTGATAGCAAAGACATACAAGACTAAAACTATGCCTGGGGTGAAGAAAACAGTGAACAAGGAAAAACAACAACGACAATGGGCATCAACCACCGCTTGACAACACAAGGACTACTACAAATGTCATCCAAAAGCAACGCCTTCTATGGAAACGGCGCTCAAACGTCGCCATCGCCTGGTCCAACCACTGGAGGACCGAACTCATCTTGTGTTGTCGCTTTCATTTTCCGCTATTCCAGCAGCATTGCACATGCGATAAATTCACTGACAAACATGAATGGTCATCGGCATCGCCAAAATCCCTTGGGACGCTCTGGCAACACCGCATCATCCTCACAAGTGGCAGTCGACGATAGATGTATATCAGACGACACCACCATACACTGCCTCTTGCTTCGCCGCCCTCACAAGTAGTGTAGGTTCACCGCACGCCACCTGCGCGTCCGAGCGAAGGACTGCCTCATGGGTACACAGATGACTGCCATGTCACCGGCAAACCTCACACCACGGGTCCTTTTGAGGCGAGCTGACCCTCTCAAGTATGTCGCCGGTACAGCTACAACACGCATTAGGGAAGAGCAGACACCACCAACACCACAAATGTGTGTGGGCCCGGCTAAATTTAGTGTTTTGATCTTTTTGGCAAACTTTAGCCAGATCCTACTATTAAGGTTTTTGACAGTAGGGTATTTTCCACGTTAAACGGATCGCCACGACGCAGTTAAATTCTGCCGTCAAAGATCCTGACGGTAAATAGTTAAACCCTATCGCCAGAGACAATGATGGTAGAAAAAGAGGGTCAGATCATGAAAAACTTTCAAACTAGAGTCAGATCTTTGCCAAAGGGTCAAAACGTCAAATTTGGCCATGCGTGTGTGGCCCAAACGGCCATCGTGCCTGAAGCCACCGGTGCGCCGCTCACGGGCAACACTACTGCACGCATGCACCAGATCGAATCCGATTGGGCGAGCAGCGACGCGGCCTTCCACTCCATCTGGCAAACGGTGCATCCCGCCAACAGGGAGACGCTCTTGCCGGTGAGTGGTGCATTCCCCTGACCACGCGATGCAACGAGAACTGCCTTCCAGATTGCAATGACGCCCATGTCCGGTGGTCCTCGCCCAGCTGTGGCCGCTGCTACTTCTTGTGTACTGCTGCTGCTTGTTGTCATTGTAGAAGTGCATGCTCTAGCCAATGCAACCAAAAGACCGATCTGATGGAAGAGACTAGGCAGCACATTATACGTCAACACTCCCCCTCACGTGTGGCTTCCTCAGGCCTAAACATGGACCGAAAGTGGGCTGCAATTTAATTGCGCCAGCTGGGTCTTGAACTCAAGACCTCTTGACTCCGATACCATGTAGAAGTGCATGCTCTAGCCAATGTTCGCACGACGGTCTGTCCGTCGATCTACGCCGGTCGTCACCGCCCTGCTCCGACCGGGAATCCTGCATCACCCCGACCCGGCGGCCTCGCGCCATGCTGCGGCCAATCATAGCCGCCCTGCCGCCTGCCGCCGCCGGCTTCATCTCGGACTCCGCCGCCACCGCGCCTGCACCGAGCGGCGTCCTCGACCTCGCTCGTGATCGGATTGATCACCCGCCCGCCGTCACGATCCGCCTCATCTACGCCGTGTGACCGACCTGGCCTGTCGTTTGCGCGCGCCTCCGCAGGCCCCATGAAGACCATCCCGAGTTCAGCGCGCCCCTCTACTGATCGAGCAATGGGCTGCCACTGCGTCGCCCCGTCGGGCCGTAGCGCCGCCGCCCCGTGGTTCTTCTCCCAGCTGCACTGACTCGCGTCACCGCTGCGTCGCCCCTTCGGGCCATAGTACCGTGGCCCGTGGTCCACCGCCCACCAGAGGCTATCCGCTCCAGGTCGTCCTCGTGGCCGCACCGACCCTCGCGCCGCCACTGCGTCGCCCCGTCGGGCCGTAGCGAGCGTGGCATGCGGTCCACGCCGCCATCCAGAGGCCGTCCCCGCAGTTGCACCGACCCTCGCTCCTCTGCCGCGCCGCCCCTTCGGGCTGTCGCTGATGAGGACATAGACCTGGGGTAGGGTAATAGGCCTGACCTATACATCCTACCCAAGGTCCTTGTCTTAGAAGCAAAGAAGTTCAAGAGTAAATGAGGTGGACCAATAAAGGTGTCGAGTGTAGTCCACTCGACCTACCATTCACTCGGAGACTACTCCTTCTTTGCGTCACTCGACTATTCAACCACTCGACCATGTAAAAGACCACTCGACGTACAAGAAGACCTAAACCCGTTCTACACAGCAACGATCAGGCATTCACTCGTATATTTAATGATCATTTGTAGCACTTTATTACAGACGTTACCTGTAACGCTCTCTCTTTATGAACATTGAACCCTGTGTAACGGAGGGGAGCTGAGGTCTTGGCGCACTCTATATAAGCCACCCCCCCTCCTCTGGGACAAGGGTTCGCACCCCCTGTAACACACACGCATATAATCCAGTCGACCGCCTCCAGGCTCCGAGATGTAGGGCTGTTACTTCCTCTGAGAAGGGCCTGAACTCGTAAAACTCGCGTGTACAACTCCTCCATAGCTAGGATCTTGCCTCTACATCCCTACCCCCCATTCTACTGTCAGACATAGAACCACGACAGTTGGCGCCCACCGTGGGGCAGGTGTCTTAGCGACTTGTTGGAGAAGTTGCGATTTTCCCGATCCCCATCAACATGGTTTCAGGCGGAGGTTTGGCCGAGGGCCGCGAGATCCGTCTCGGCACGCTCGTGTTCGTCGCCGACGACTCTGCTTGGCTCCAGGAAGCGCCACTTGACGTCGAGGTGCTCCCCGTTCGCGGGGCAACGCACTTTCGCGCGTGCATCTATGGCGTCCTCCTGCGGTAGCCATCGACTCAGTATCGGTCGGCTCCTGTGCTGACTTCCCTCCCTGCAGCCCGCCGGAGCAAACGTTCTGTCGATCGAGGCTTCAGCGGTGGGTGGGGCATGCAGTGGCTCTCCAGTCGGCCACCCCCCAAGTCATGGAAATCGAGCCCGACGAAACTCTCTATGGCCTGTTCGACTGGCTCCGTAGAGACTGCATCCGAGTGTGACAGCAGCGACCCCGCAGCGGAAGTTTTGGTGGTCAATGGACCATGCAGTCCTCCTGGCTTCACTCGTGAAGACGGAGGCGATGGGGACGGTGATCCGTCGCGTGTTCACGAAGAGTACCGCCTCGAACCCCTCTCTTCGCAGCGAAGGGAAGAACTTCGCCGCTGGAACATGGGTGCGCTTCACACTCCTATTGTTGGAGAAACCCCTGAGGCCCAGGCCTTGGAGGAGGCGCGCCTGGCCAACTTGGCTGAGCACACTCGACTGGAGAACCTCCAGCGCGCACTCGACGAGCGTGCTCGGCAACGTATCCCCGAGTCCAGTCGACGCCAACTTTTTCCACCTCCGACTTAGGTAAACCGAACTCCGATCCAGAATCTTGCAGCTGCGGCCCGAATAGCGGAGTCAATCCAACCTTCCCAGTCAGAAGCTGCTCGAGGTTTGGTGCAGATCCGGGCTTTGCTCCGTGTGGCGGGAGAGTAGAATACAGCAGTATCTCAGTCGTGGAATAGGATCCATAGCAAATCCGTGGTTGCGGACATAGTCCAGTCGGCTCACAGCCCGAGATCGCCCCCGAGGTGTGAAGGACGTGGGGACCGGCGAGATCAGTACAGAAACCACGAGCAGTATGATCACCGACTCGATCATGATGATCGTCGTCGAGTACCCACGCCTCCCCCAAGGAGTGGGTCATACATGCCTCGGCAGCATGATGACAGACGTCCTCATAGTGGTGGGCGAAGGATTCCAGTCGACCCCAGGGAGCCGGGCTTTGATGCGAGATCTATTCTCGTTCAGGGTCTGGTCAACAGAAACAGAGCTCACAGAGAAGGTCACGACAGAGATTTCCTAACCAGCAGCAGGGTACATGTCTCAGGTCCAGAGTGCTTCAGCAGAGCCATCAGGGCTGCGATGATTCCTCCCAACTTCAGGTTGGTGACTGGAGTCAGTAAGTTCACTGGCGAGTCCAAGCCTGACACTTGGCTTGAGAATTATCGAGTGGCTATACAGATTGGTGGTGGCAACGATGAAGTGGCCATGAAGCACCTTCCTTTGATGTTAGAGGGCTCGGCCAGAGCGTGGCTGAATCAGTTAGCGCCTGGTAGTATTTATACTTGGGAAGATCTTGCCCGAGTATTTGTCAGAACATTTGAAGGTACTTGCAAACGGCCAGCAGGGCTGACAGAATTGCAGTGTTGCGTTCAGAAACCGAATGAAACTTTGAGAGATTATATCCAGAGATGGATCACGTTGCACCACACAGTGGAGAATGTGTCAGATCACCAGGCAATTTGTGCCTTCAAAGAAGGCGTTAAGTATCGGGAGTTGAATCTGAAATTCGGTCGGACAGGAGATATGACTCTGACTCGGATTATGGAGATTGCCACCAAGTACGCCAATGGTGAAGAAGAAGACCGACTCCGGAGTGGCAAGCACAAAACAGTCGCCCACGAAACCGGAGGAGGGAACTCCAGTCGAAAGCAGAAGTGCAAAGCTGAGCCAGCCCCTCCTGGTGAAGCCTTAGCCGTGACTCAAGGAAAGTTCAAAGGGAAACCCAAAGGGCCGTGGAACCCCAAGAAAGTAAAATATCAAGATGGAAATGATGTGCTAGATTTACCATGTCACATTCACACCAAAAAAGATGAAGAGGGTAATTTCATCTACCCGAAGCATACCACTCGACAGTGTCGACTCCTAATGCAGCAATTCCGACAGAAACAGCCCAAGGAAAAGGAGAAGGAAGCGGACAAAGTTGAGGATGAGGAGGACGACGATGGTTACCCCCACGTCAATTTCACTCTGATGATTTTCGCTGATGTTGAGAGTAAGAGTCGACTGAAAGTCATCAATAGAGAAGTGAACATGGTCGCTCCGGTGACACCCAGTTATTTGAAGTGGTCTCAGACTGCCATTACATTCGACCAGTCCGATCACCCAGCGCACATAGCCAACCCTGGGAGGCAAGCGCTGGTGGTCGACCCAGTAGTCGAAGGCACTCGATTGACTAAGGTTCTGATGGATGGTGGTAGTGGTCTGAATATACTATATGCAAAGACGTTGAAAGGAATGGGCATTCCGATGTCCAGACTTAGTGAAAGTAATATGAGTTTCCATGGAGTTAGTCCTAGCAAGAAGGCTGCGTCACTCGGCCAGATCGCCCTTGATGTAGTTTTCGGTGATTCCAAGAATTACCACAAAGAAAAGTTGACATTTGAAGTTGTGGATTTCCAGAGTGCTTATCATGCTATTCTAGGCAGGCCAGCTTATGCACGCTTTATGGCTCGACCATGTTACGTGTACCTCAAATTGAAGAGGCCTGGTCCTAAAGGGGTGATCACTATCACTGGCAGTCAAAAGAAGGCAGAAGAGTGCTTCCAGAAGGGCTCAAAGATCGCCGATGCACAGATGGCATTAGTGGAGTTGCAGGAGTATCAAAAAAATGCAGATCCGAGTGATTTGTTGCGAGCTAAGAAGCCTGCCACGGATTCAGCATTCCAGTCATCTGGTGAAATGAAGCCGATTCATATTCATCCAACGGATCCCAATGCTGCTCCGACTCACATTTCAACAACACTTGACTCCAAATAGGAAGAAGCGCTCAACCAGTTCCTCCATGAGAACTGGGACATCTTTGCATGGAAACCTTCTGACATTCCAGGTGTTCCCAGGGGACTGGCTGAGCATCGTTTGCGACTCGACCCAAAGGTGAAACCAGTCAAAGAACATCTTCGACGGTCCGCCGTACAGAAGAGAAAGGCAATCAGTGAAGAAGTGGCTCAGCTTCTGGCAGCTGAGTTTATCCGAGAGATTTACCACTCCGAGTGGTTAGCTAATGTTGTCATGGTCCCAAAGAAGGACGACTCACTTCGCATGTGCATCAACTTCAAACATGTCAATCGGGCCTGCCCGAAAGATCACTTTCCTCTCCCTCGCATCGACCAAATAGTCGACTCGACTGCGGGGTGTGAGCGTTTGTCCTTTTTGGACGCTTATTCCGGGTATCATCAAATCCATCTGTATGGACCCGATGAGATAAAAACAGATTTCATCACCCCATTTGGGTGCTTCTGTTATGTCACTATGCCATTCGGTTTGAAGAATGCTGGAGCCACATTCATGTGGATGATTCAGAAGTGCTTGCTCACTCAGATCAGTCGGAATGTGGAAGCATACATGGATGACATTATGGTCAAGTCACGTAAAGGTTCCGACCTATTGGCTGACCTTGCTGAAACCTTTGCCAACCTCAGAAGGTATGATATCAAGCTTAATCCATCAAAGTGCACGTTTGGAGTTCCAAGCGGAAAATTACTCACTTTTCTTGTTTCCGAATGAGGGATCGACGCTAACCCAGAGAAAGTGGGTGCCATACTCTGGATGAAACGCCCTGTGCGTGTGCATGATGTCCAGAAACTTACTGGTTGTTTGGCCGCCCTAAGTCGATTCATTTCTCGCATCGGTGAAAAGGCACTGCCTCTTTACCGACTGATGAAGAAGTCAGATAAGTTCGAGTGGACTCCTGAAGCTGAAGCAGCATTTGCAGAGCTTAAAGCCCTGCTTTCCACCCAGCCGGTGCTTGCTGCTCCAATCAGCAAAGAGCCTTTACTACTTTACATTGCAGCCACTGGACAAGTCATCAATATAGTACTAACGGCCGAAAGGGAAGAAGAAGGAAAAGCCTACAAAGTTTAGCGCCCAGTATACTATGTCTCTGAAGTTTTGACTCCATCAAAGCAAAGATATCCACATTATCAGAAGCTTGTTTATGGGATTTATATGACCATGAAGAAGGTTGCACATTACTTCTCTGATCACTCCATTACAGTCGTCAGCGACGCTCCATTATCAGAGATTCTGAACAACAGAGATGCAAATGCTCGAGTGGCAAAGTGGGCGATTGAACTCCTTCCCTTAGATATCAAGTTCGAGGCAAAGAAAGCTATCATGTCCCAAGCAATAGAGGATTTCCTCGCCGAGTGGATTGAACAACAACTGCCGACTCAAGTTCACTCGGAGCACTGGGCCATGTTCTTTGATGGTTCCAAGATGCTGAATGGTTCCGGTGCTGGGGTGGTACTGGTATCCCCCCGAGGAGACAAGCTCAGATATGTCCTCCAGAGTCACTCTGATTCCTCCAATAATGAAGCAAAATATGAAGCACTCTTGTATGGGTTGCGTATGGCCATCTCACTCGGCGTTCGTCGCCTCATGGTCTATGGCGACTCAGATTTGGTAGTCAATCAAGTGATGAAGGAGTGGGACGTCAGAAGCCCAGCCATGACTGGTTACTGCAACGCGGTGAGGAAGTTGGAAAAGAAGTTTGAGGTGTTAGAGCTCCATCATATACCCCGACTGAAAAATCAAGCAGCAGATGATTTAGCAAAGATAGGCTCCAAGAGAGAAGCTATTCCCAGTAATGTGTTCCTGGAGCATATTCATGCACCTTCAGTTCAAGAAGATCCCTTCGCTGAAGAGCCCCCGCAGCCTAAGAGTGCCACAGATCCGACTAAAGTCGAGGTCCCAGCCGTGGTCGACTTAATCATGGAGGTGTTGGTCATCACTCCCGACTAGACAGTGCCATACATTGCATATATCCTTAGGAAAGAGCTCCCAGAGGATGAAGAAGAGGCTCGACATATCGTCCGTCGATCCAAGGCCTTTACTGTAATAAGAGGACAACTGTTCAGAGAAATTGCAACTAGGGTTAGCCAGAAATGCATAATGCCAGAAGAAGGTCGAGTGATCCTCCACGACATCCATTCGGGGACCTATGGTCACCATGCGTCCTCTCGGACCATTGTGGCTAAAGCATACCGAGCTGGATTTTATTGGCCACGAGCAAATGAAATGTCGAAAGACATAGTCGACGGATGTGAAGGCTGCCAGTTCTACTCCAATATGTCGCACAAACCTGCATCAGCCCTGAAGACCATTCCACTCGTCTGGCCCTTTGCTGTTTGGGGATTGGACATGGTTGGTCCACTGAGGACTGGTAGGAGTGGCTTCACTCATGTGCTTGTAGCAATCGACAAGTTTACCAAATGGATCGAATCCAAGCCTATTAAGAATCTTGAAGCTAGTACTGCTGTTAGCTTCATCAGAGAGTTGACATTCAGATATGGGGTTCCGCACAGCATCATCACTGACAACGGATCGGACTTCGATTCTGATGAGTTCAGAACCTTCTGCGCCTCACAAGGCACACGAGTCGACTATGCTTCAGTCGCCCATTCCCAGTTGAATGGACAAGCAGAAAGAGCAAATGGCCTGATTCTCAATGGACTGAAACCCCGACTTATGCGAGATCTCAAGCACGCAGCGGGCGCCTGGGTTAATGAACTTCCATCAGTTCTTTGGGGATTGAGGACAACTCCCAATCGGTCGACTGGCTGAACTCCATTCTTCTTGGTCTATGGAGCTGAAGCTTTTCTACCGAGTGACTTGCTTCATAATGCACCACGAGTTGAGCTCTTCTCTGAAGATGAAGCAGAACAAGCTCGGCAAGACGCAGTCGACCTCCTAGAGGAGGAAAGAGAGATGGCCTTGATCCGGTCGACCATTTATCAGCAAGACTTGAGTTGATTCCACGCTAGACACGTGAAGGGTCGAGCCTTTCAAGAGGGTGACTTGGTTCTTCGAGTGGATCAGCAAAAACCACACAAGCTCGCCCCGGCTTGGGAAGGTCCCTTCATTGTCACCAGAGTGCTCCACAATGGAGCATACCACCTTTACAATGTCAAGCATAAGAAGGACGAGCCACGGGCTTGGAATGAGGAGCTGCTCTGCCCCTTTTATACTTAAGTACTCGTTCGAATAAAACGTAATAAGAAATACCTTTGTAATTTGTTTATCAAAGACAAGAGCTTTACAGTCCTATTGAATGATTGTTGTTGCTTTTATTTGCGTCTGAAATCCCCCAGTGGGTGACTTAGCTGCGAATCCGTTTCGCCTAAGTTCAAAAGAAAATCCTATCGACTGGTGAGCAAGCCTCTCACTCAGGGGCTTAGCTGCGAATCCATTTCTCCTAAGTTTAAAAAATCCTACCGAGTGGTGAGCAACCCTCCCACTCGGAGGCTTAGCTGCAGTCTAGTACTCGCCTAAGTTTAAAAAATCCTACCGAGTGGTGAGCAAGCCTCCCACTCGGGGGCTTAGCTGTAGTCCAGTACTCGCCTAAGTTTAAAAAATCCTACCGAGTGGTGAGCAACCCTCCCACTCGGGGACTTAGCTGCAGTCCAGTACTCGCCTAAGTTTAAAAAGTCCTGCCAAGTGGTGAGAAACCCTCCCACTCGGGGGCTTAGCTGCAGTTCAGTACTTGCCTAAGTTTAAAAAATCCTACCGAGTGGTGAGCAACCCTCCCACTCAGGGGCTTAGCTGCAGTCCAGTACTCTCCTAAGTTTAAAAAATCCTACCGAGTGGTGAGCAAGCCTCCCACTCGGGGGCTTAGCTGCAGTCCAGTACTCGCCTAAGTTTAAAAAATCCTACCGAGTGGTGAGCAACCCTCCCACTCGGGGGTTTGCTGCAGTTCAGTACTCGCCTAAGTTTAAAAAATCCTGCCGAGTGGTGAGCAACCCTCCCACTCGGGGGCTTCCAGTACTCGCCAAAGTTTAAAAAATCCTACCGAATGGTGAGCAACCCTCCCACTCGGGGGCTTAGCTGTTGGAAATATGCCCTAGAGGCAATAATAAAACGGTTATTATTATATTTCTTTGTTCATGATAATTGTCTATTGTTCATGCTATAATTGTGTTATCCGGAAATCGTAATACATGTGTGAATACATAGACCACAACACGTCCCTAGTGAGCCTCTAGTTGACTAGCTCGTTGATCAAAAGATAGTCATGGTTTCCTGATTATGGACATTGGATGTCATTGATAACGGGATCACATCATTAGGAGAATGATGTGATGGACAAGACCCAATCCTAAGCATAGCTCAAAGATTGTGTAGTTCATTTATTGTTGCTTTTCTGAATGTCAAGTATCATTCCTTAGACCATGAGATGGTGCAACTCCCGGATACCGTAGGAGTGCTTTGGTGTGCCAAACGTCACAACGTAACTGGGTGACTATAAAGGTACACTACAGGTATCTCTGAAAGTGTCTGTTGGGTTGGCACGAATCGAGACTGGGATTTGTCACTCCGCATGACGGAGAGGTATCTCTGGGCCCACTCGGTAATGCATCATCTTAATGAGATCAATGTGATCAAGTGGTTGATCACGGGATCATGCACTACGGTACGAGTAAAGTGACTTGCCGGTAACGAGATTGAACGAGGTATTGGGATACCGACGATCGAGTCTCGGGCAAGTAACGTACCGATTGACAAAGGGAATTGTATACGGATTGGTTGAATCCTCGACATCGTGGTTCATCTGGTGAGATCATCGAGGAGCATGTGGGAGCCAACATGAGTATCCAGATCCCGCTGTTGGTTATTGACCGGAGAGTCGTCTCGGTCATGTCCATATGTCTCGCGAACCCGTAGGGTCTACACACTTAAGGTTCGGTGACGCTAGGGTTGTTGAGATATTAGCATACGGTAACCCGAAAGTTGTTTGGAGTCCCGGATGAGATCCCGGACATCACGAGGAGTTCCGGAATGGTCCGGAGGTGAAGATTTATATATAGGAAGTCAAGTTTCGGCCATCGGGAAAGTTTCGGGGGTAATCGGTATTGTACCGGGACCACCGGAAGGGTCCCGGGGGTCCACCGGGTGGGGCCACCTATCCCGGAGGGCCCCATGGGCTGAAGTGAGAGGGGAACCAGCCCCCAGTGGGCTGCTGCGCCCCCCTTGGTCCTCTCCCTGCGCCTAGGGTTGGAAACCCTAGGGGTGGGGGCCCCACCCTTGCCTTGGGGGGCAAGGCACCCCCTTGGCCGCCGCCCCCCTAGGAGATTGGATCTCCTAGGGCCGCCGCCCCCCTAGGGACCCTATATATAGTGGGGGAGGGAGGGCTGCCGCACCCAAGCCCCTGGCCTCTCCCTCTCCCTCCCGTGACACTCCTCCGTCTCCCTGCGCTTGGCGAAGCCCTGCCGAGATCACCGTTGCTTCCACCACCACGCCGTCGTGCTGCTGGATCTTCATCAACCTCTCCTTCCCCCTTGCTGGATCAAGAAGGAGGAGACGTCTTCCCAACCGTACGTGTGTTGAACGCGGAGGTGCTGTCCGTTCAGCACTTGGTCATCGGTGATTTGGATCATGACGAGTACGACTCCCTCAACCCCGTTCTCTTGAACGCTTCCACGCGCGATCTACAAGGGTATGTAGATGCACTCCTCTCTCCCTCATTGCTAGATGACTCCATAGATTGATCTTGGTGATGCGTAGATAATTTTAAAATTCTGCTACGTTCCCCAATAGTGGCATCATGAGCTAGGTCTATGTGTAGTTACTATGCACGAGTAGAACACAAAGCAGTTGTGGGCGTCGATATTGTCAATTATCTTGCCGTTACTAGTCTTATCTTGATTCGGCGGCATTGTGGGATGAAGTGGCCTGGACCAACCTTACACGTACGCTTATGTGAGACCGGTTCCACCGACTGACATGCACTAGCTGCATAAGGTGGCTGGCGGGTGTCTGTCTCTCCCACTTTAGTCGGATCGGATTCGATGAACAGGGTCCTTATGAAGGGTAAATAGAAATTGGCAATTCACGTTGTGGTTTTGGCGTAGGTAAGAAACGTTCTTGCTAGAAACCTATAGCAGCCACGTAAAAACTTGCAACAACAATTAGAGGACGTCTAACTTGTTTTTGCAGCAAGTGTTTTGTGATGTGATATGGCCAAAGGATGTGATGAATGATATATATGATGTATGAGATGATCATGTTCTTGTAATAGGAATCACGACTTGCATGTTGATGAGTATGACAACCGGCAAGAGCCATAGGAGTTGTCTTTATTTATTTATGACCTGCGTGTCAACATAAACGTCATGTAATTACTTTACTTTATTACTAAAGCGTTAGCCATAGTAGTAGAAGTAATAGATGACGAGACAACTTCAAGAAGACACGATGATGGAGATCAGGGTGTCATGCCGGTGACAATGATGATCATGAAGCCCCAAAGATGGAGATCAAAAGGAGCAAATGATATTGGCCATATCATGTCACTATTTGATTACATGTGATGTTTATCATGTTTTACATCTTATTTGCTTAGAACGACGGTAGCTTAAATAAGATGATCCCTCGTAATAATTTCAAGAAAGTGTTCCCCCTAACTGTGCACCGTTGTGAAGGTTCGTTGTTTCGAAGCACCACGTGATGATCGGGTGTGATAGATTCTAACGTTCGAATACAACGGGTGTAAGACAGATTTACACACGCAATACACTTAGGTTGACTTGACGAGCCTAGCATGTACAGACATGGCCTCAGAACACAAAAGACCGAAAGGTCGAGCATGAGTCGTATAGAAGATACGATCAACATGAAGATGTTCACCGATGTTGGCTAGTCCGTCTCACGTGATGATCGGACACGGCCTAGTTAACTCGGATCATGTTTCACTTAGATGACTAGAGGGATGTCTATCTGAGTGGGAGTTCATTAAGTAATTTGATTAGATGAACTTAATTATCATGAACTTAGTCTAAAATCTTTACAATATGTCTTGTAGATCAAATGGCCCATGTTGTCCTCAACTTCAACGCGTTCCTAGAGAAAACCAAGCTGAAAGATGATGGCAGCAACTATACGGACTGGGTCCGGAACCTGAGGGTCATCCTCATAGCTGCCAAGAAAGACTATGTCCTAGAAGCACCGCTAGTTGACGCACCCATCCCAGAAAACCAAGACGTTACGAACGCTTGGCAATCACGTGCTGATGATTACTCCCTTGTTCAGTGTGGCATGCTTTACAGCTTAGAACCGGGGCTCCAAAAGCGTTTTGAGAGACACGGAGCATATGAGATGTTCGAAGAGCTGAAAATGGTTTTCCAAGCTCATGCCCGGGTCGAGAGATATGAAGTCTCTGACAAGTTCTTCAGCTGTAAGATGGAGGAAAATAGTTCTGTCAGTGAGCACATACTCAAAATGTCTGGGTTGCATAACCGCTTGACTCAGCTGGGAGTTAATCTCCCGGATGACGCGGTCATTGACAGAATCCTTCAGTCGCTTCCACCGAGCTACAAGAGCTTTGTGATGAACTTCAATATGCAGGGGATGGAAAAGACCATTCCTGAGGTATATTCAATGCTGAAATCAGCAGAGGTGGAAATCAAAAAGGAACATCAAGTGTTGATGGTGAATAAAACCACTAAGTTCAAGAAAGGCAAGGGTAAGAAGAACTTCAAGAAGGACGGCAAGGGAGTTGCCGCGCCCGGTAAGCAAGCTGCCGGGAAGAAGCCAAAGAATGGACCCAAGCCCGAGACTGAGTGCTTTTATTGCAAGGGAAGTGGTCACTGGAAGCGGAACTGCCCCAAATACTTAGCGGACAAGAAGGCCGGCAACACTAAAGGTATATGTGATATACATGTGATTGATGTGTACCTTACCAGTACTCGTAGTAGCTCCTGGGTATTTGATACCGGTGCGGTTGCTCACATTTGTAACTCAAAGCAGGAGCTGCGGAATAAGCGGAGACTGGCGAAGGACGAGGTGACGATGCGCGTCGGGAATGGTTCCAAGGTCGATGTGATCGCCGTCGGCACGCTACCTCTACATTTACCTATGGGATTAGTTTTAAACCTCAATAATTGTTATTTAGTGCCAGCTTTGAGCATAAACATTGTATCAGGATCTCGTTTAATTCGAGATGGCTACTCATTTAAATCCGAGAATAATGGTTGTTCTATTTATATGAGAGAAATGTTTTATGGTCATGCTCCGATGGTGAATGGTTTATTCTTAATGAATCTCGAGCGTAATGTTACACATATTCATAGTGTGAATACCAAAATATGTAAAGTTGATAATGATAGTCCCACATACTTGTGGCACTGCCACCTTGGTCACATAGGTGTCAAACGCATGAAGAAGCTCCATGCAGATGGACTTTTGGAGTCTCTTGATTACGAATCATTTGACACGTGCGAACCATGCCTCATGGGTAAAATGACCAAGACTCCGTTCTCAGGAACAATGGAGCGAGCAACCAACTTATTGGAAATCATACATACTGATGTGTGAGGTCCAATGAGTGTTGAGGCTCGCGGTGGCTATCGTTATGTTCTCACCCTCACTGATGACTTGAGTAGATATGGGTATGTCTACTTAATGAAACACAAGTCTGAGACCTTTGAAAAGTTCAAGGAATTTTAGAGTGAGGTTGAGAATCAACGTGACAAGAAAATCAAGTTCTTGCGATCAGATCGTGGGGGAGAATACTTGAGTCATGAATTTGGCACACACTTAAGAAAATGTGGAATAGTTTCACAACTCACGCCGCTTGGAACACCTCAGTGTAATGGTGTGTCCGAACATCGTAATCGCACTCTATTGGATATGGTGCAATCTATGATGTCTCTTACCGATTTACCGTTGTCATTTTGGGGCTATGCTTTAGAGACTGCCGCATTCACTTTAAATAGGGCTCCGTCGAAATCCGTTAAGACGACACCGTATGAATTATGGTTTGGGAAGAAACCTAAGCTGTCGTTTCTAAAAGTTTGGGGATGCGATTCTTATGTCAAGAAACTTCAACCTGAAAAGCTCGAGCCCAAATCGGAAAAATGCGTCTTCATAGGATACCCTAAAGAAACTATTGGGTATACCTTCTACCTCAGATCTGAAGGCAAGATCTTTGTTGCCAAGAATGGGTCCTTTCTAGAGAAAGAGTTTCTCTCGAAAGAAATAAGTGGGAGGAAAGTAGAACTTGATGAAGTATTACCTCTTGAACCGGTAAGTGACACAGGTCAAGAAAATGTTCCTGAGGTGCCAGCGCCGACTAGAGAGAAAGTTGATGATGATGATCATGAAACTTCAGATCAAGTTGCTACTGAACTTCGTAGGTCCACGAGGACACGTTCCGCACCAGAGTGGTACGGCAACCCTGTATTGGAAATCATGTTGTTAGACAACGGTGAACCTTCGAACTATGAAGAAGCGATGGCGGGCCCGGATTCCGGCAAATGGCTAGAAGCCATGAAATCTGAGATAGGATCCATGTATGAAAATGAAGTATGGACTTTGACTGACTTGCCTGTTGAACGGCGAGCCATAGAAAATAAATGGATCTTTAAGAAGAAGACAGACGCGGATGGGAATGTGACCATCTATAAAGCTCGGCTTGTTGCTAAGGGTTATCGACAAGTTCAAGGGGTTGACTACGATGAGACTTTCTCACCCGTAGCGAAGCTGAAGTCCGTCCGAATCATGTTAGCAATTGCCGCATTCTATGATTATGAGATATGGCAAATGGACGTCAAAACGTCATTCCTTAATGGTTTCCTTAAGGAAGAATTGTATATGATACAGCTGGAAGGTTTTGTCGATCCTAAGAATGCTGACAAGGTGTGCAAGCTCCAACGCTTGATTTATGGGCTGGTGCAAGCATATCGGAGTTGGAACATTCGTTTTGATGAGATGATCAAAGCGCTTGGGTTTACGCAGACTTATGGAGAAGCCTGCATTTACAAGAAAGTGAGTGGGAGCTCTGTAGCATTTCTCATACTGTATGTGGATGACATACTGTTGATGGGAAATGATATAGAATTCTTGGAAAGCATAAAGGCCTACTTGAACAAGTTTTTTTCAATGAAGGACCTTGGAGAAGCTGCTTATATATTAGGCATCAAGATCTATAGAGATAGATCAAGACGCCTCATTGGTCTTTCACAGAGTACGTACCTTGACAAGATATTGAAGAAGTTCAAAATGGATCAGTCAAAGAAGGGGTTCTTGCCTGTATTGCAAGGTACGAGATTGAGCACGGCTCAATGCCCGACCACGGCAGAAGATAGAGAAAAGATGAGTGTCGTCCCCTATGCCTCGGCCATAGGGTCTATCATGTATGTTATGTTGTGTACCAGACCTGATGTAAACCTTGCCGTAAGTTTGGTAGGAAGGTACCAAAGTAATCCCGGCATGGAACACTGGACAGCGGTCAAGAATATCCTGAAGTACCTGAAAAGGACTAAGGATATGTTTCTCGTTTATGGAGGTGACAAAGAGCTCGTCGTAAAGGGTTACGTCGATGCTAGCTTCGACATAGATCTGGATGACTCTAAGTCACAAACCGGATACGTGTATTTTTTGAAGGTGGGGCAGTAAGCTGGTGCAGTTGCAAGCAAAGCGTTGTGGCGGGATCTACATGTGAAGCAGAGTACATGGCAGCTTCGGAGGTAGAACAAGAAGCAGTCTGGGTGAAGGAGTTCATTACCGACCTAGGAGTCATATCCAATGCGTCGGGCCCGATGACTCTCTTCTGTGACAACACTGGAGCTATTGCCCTTGCCAAGGAGCCCAGGTTTCACAGGAAGACCAGGCATATCAAGCGTCGCTTCAAATCCATTCGTGAAAGTGTTCAAAATGGAGACATAGAGATTTGTAAAGTACATACAGACCTGAATGTGGCAGATCCGTTGACTAAACCTCTCCCTAGAGCAAAACATGATCAACACCAGAACTGCATGGGTGTTCGATTCATCACAATGTAACTAGACTATTGACTCTAGTGCAAGTGGGAGACTGTTGGAAATATGCCCTAGAGGCAATAATAAAATGGTTATTATTATATTTCTTCGTTCATGATAATTGTCTATTGTTCATGCTATAATTGTGTTACCCGGAAATCGTAATACATGTGTGAATACATAGACCACAACACGTCCCTAGTGAGCCTCTAGTTGACTAGCTCGTTGATCAAAAGATAGTCATGGTTTCCTAACTATGGACATTGGATGTCATTGATAACGGGATCACATCATTAGGAGAATGATGTGATGGACAAGACCCAATCCTAAGCATAGCTCAAAGATCGTGTAGTTCGTTTGCTGTAGCTTTTTCGAATGTCAAGTATCATTCCTTAGACCATGAGATTGTGCAACTCCCAGATACCGTAGGAGTGCTTTGGGTGTGCCAAACGTCACAACGTAACTGGGTGACTATAAAGGTACACTACAGGTATCTCTGAAAGTGTCTGTTGGGTTGGCATGAATCGAGACTGGGATTTGTCACTCCGCATGACGGAGAGGTATCTTTGGGCACACTCAGTAATGCATCATCATAATGAGCTCAATGTGATGAAGTGGTTGATCACGGGATCATGCATTACGGTACGAGTAAAGTGACTTGCCGGTAACGAGATTGAACGAGGTATTGGGATACCGATGATCGAGTCTCGGGCAAGTAACGTACCGATTGACAAAGGGAATTGTATACGGATTGATTGAATCCTCGACATCGTGGTTCATCCGGTGAGATCATCGAGGAGCATGTGGGAGCCAACATGGGTATCCAGATCCCGCTGTTGGTTATTGACCAGAGAGTCGTCTTGGTCATGTCTGCATGTCTCGCGAACCCGTAGGGTCTACACACTTAAGGTTCAGTGACGCTAGGGTTGTTGAGATATTAGCATACGGTAACCCGAAAGTTGTTCGGAGTCTCGTATGAGATCCCGGATGTCACGAGGAGTTCCGGAATGGTCCGGAGGTGAAGATTTATATATAGGAAGTCAAGTTTCGGCCATCGGGAAAGTTTCGGGGGTAATCGGTATTGTACCGAGACCACCGGAAGGGTCCCGGGGGTCCACCGGGTGGAGCCACCTATCCCGGAGGGCCCCATGGGCTGAAGTGGGAGGGGAACCAGCCCCTAGTGGGCTGGTGTGCCCCCCTTGGGCCTCCCCTGCGCCTAGGGTTGGAAACCCTAGGGGTGGGGGGCGCCACCCTTGCCTTGGGGGGCAAGGCACCCCCTTGGCCGCTGCCCCCCTAGGAGATTGGATCTCCTAGGGCCGGCGCCCCCCTAGGGACCCTATATATAGTGGGGGAGGGAGGGCTGCCGCACCCAAGCCCCTGGCCTCTCCCTCTCCCTCCCGTGACACTCCTCCGTCTCCCTGCGCTTGGCGAAGCCCTGCCGAGATCACCGTTGCTTCCACCACCACGCCGTTGTGCTACTGGATCTTCATCAACCTCTCCTTCCCCCTTGTTGGATCAAGAAGGAGGAGATGTCTTCCCAACCATACGTGTGTTGAACGCGGAGGTGCTGTCCGTTCGGCACTTGGTCATCGGTGATTTGGATCACGACGAGTATGACTCCCTCAACCCCGTTCTCTTGAACGCTTCCGCGTGCGATCTACAAGGGTATGTAGATGCACTCCTCTCTCCCTCGTTGCTAGATGACTCCATAGATTGATCTTGGTGATGCATAGAAAATTTTAAAATTCTGCTACGTTCCCAAAATTAGCTGCAGTCCAGTACTCGCCTAAGTTTAAAAAATTCTACTGAGTGGTGAGCAACCCTCCCACTCGGGGGCTTAGCTACAATCCAGTACTCGCCTAAGTTTAAAAAAATCCTACCTGGTAGTGAGCAACCCTCCCACTCGGAGGCTTAGCTGCAGTCCAGTACTCGCCTAAGTTTAAAAAATCCTACCGAGTGGTGAGCAACCCTCCCACTTGGAGGCTTAGCTGCAGTCTAGTACTCGCCTAAGGTTTAAAGTCTGTCCCTATCTGCAAGGACGACGAGGTGCAGGTAGACTACAACCTTCTCCTTTGGAGCTGCGCCACAAATACAACGTGCACTCCATCCCTATCCGCAAGGAAGACGAGGTGCAGGTCGACTGCAACCTTCTCCTTAGGAGCTGCGCCACAAGTACAACGTGCTCTCCATCCCTATCTGCAAGGACGACGAGGTGCAGGTCGACTACAACCTTCTCCTTTGGAGCTGTGCCACAAATACAACGTGCGCTCCATCCCCATCCGCAAGGAGGACGAGGTGTAGGTCGATTGCAACCTTCTCCTTAGGAGCTGCGCCACAAGTACTACGTACGCTCCATCCCTATCCGCAAGGGCGACGAGGTGCAGGTCAACCGCGGCCTTCTTCTCCGAGCTACACCACAAGTACAACGTATGCTCCATCCCTATCTGCAAGGGCGACGAGGTGCAGGTCGACCGCGGCCTTCTTCTCCGAGCTACACCACAAATACAACATGCGCTCCATCTCTGTCCGCGGGGACGACGAGGCGCGGGTTGATTGAAGTCTCCACTTCAGGGCTACATCTCAAAGAGCAAATTCCGCGCGAAGGCAAAAACAAGCATATTCGGAAATAAATCAAGTTCAGATAGATCCTAAAAGTTCCAAACGATGGATCAAAAGTATTCGAGCATCAAGCCCGAATGAGTTTAACGGTTACACAATCACTCGGCATTCCGAGGCAAATAAAGGTGGAGCATAATGTTTTTCGGTCATGCGTCAGGAGAAGGACTGGCCGGGTCGCAGAAACTGTCAAGGTCTATGTTGTCTGCAATACGAGTGGCGGCTTCAAGGAAAGTGTCCATGAAGGACTGGAAAGTGTGTCTCTTGGTGTTAGCAACCTTGAGTTCCACCAGCTTGTCTTCTTTGACGTCTTTGCAGTGCACTCAGACCAGGGACAATGCGACATCAGCACCACAGTGAGCGGATGACTTCTTCCATTCTTGCACTCGGTCAGGGATTTGATTCAGTCGAGCCATCAGGGACTTGAGATCTTGGGACAGTTCCGCCTGAGGCTAGAGTTCAGCATCAACTCGAGTCATCGCCGCTTTCAGGAGGGCAAGATAAGTAACCGTGCTGTCCATGCGAGATTCCAACCGTAGCACATTCATCGCAACATCATCCTTGACTGGACAGTTTATGGGGTCAAGACCCGTCTCGACCCGCCCAGTTTCCGCTTCAAAGTCTTGACAAAACTCTGCATAGTCGAGTGAATGGTGAGTCGGCGATATAATTAGACTTGACAGTCGACAAAAACAAGTCAGTCAACCATCAGTACCTTCAAGGTTTAAGATCAGCTTTGCAGCAAGCTGGCCCAGATAAGACTCCAACTCGCCCTTCTTAACTTTGAGGCTCCCAAGCTCGTCAGTCAGCTTGTCCTTGTCCTTCTTCAGTCGCTCGACCTCCCGATTGGCATCAGAAATAGCAGTCTTCGGTTTGGAATTCTCTTCTTCTAGCTTGTCGACTGAAACAAGCTTCTTGTCGGCAAGCGCAGTTTTATCTCGCGCTTCCTTCTGTGCAGCAGCAAGATCTAGATCCTTCTTCTCCAAAGACTGCTTCATTTTCTCTAAAGAAATAACAGTCTTCAGACGGGCTTGGAGTTGACGGTTTTCACTACGTACATCTGCTCGAGTGGAGTCACTCGGTTAAAAAAACGGAAAGGAAAAGTGCCAGCAACAGCAAGATAAACAATTCATGATTGGTTACCTCCCATGGCAGCTACTTCACCGCGAGCAGTCTTGAGATTCTTTTTGGCCAATTCCAGATCAAGGTTGAGGCTGATTTGTTGCTGGTTCAGCGTAGAGAGTTGAGCACCAAGATCACATGATTTCTGCAACCAACACACAAGACTCGTCAGTCGACTAAAATGAAAGACACCACTGCGACAGCTACTCCAAGACTACCATCGAATCAAACATTCAAAAAAAGTGGTTCAGGTTCTCAGACCACAGTCGAATGCCCGCAGTCAACTATGGTCTCGGGGACTACACCCAGTGGGTGCACTTAGCGTGCCCCCATTGGTTTTAATTCCACTCGACATGGTCCGCACAGCGTGAGTTGTAAAAAAGAAAGTACAGATTCTCATACCACAGTCGACCGCCCGCGGTCAACTCTGGTCTCGTGGACTACACCTAGTAGGTGCACTAAGTGTGCCCCCACTAGTTCAAAGATTCAGCTTGAGTCGATCCAAAGTGACTTATACAATTTCGAAACAACCACACCCCAGTGGTGATCAGACGAGAAGTATGACCAACTAACCTGGACATTGGTTTGCAGAGCAGCTCCGGCGTTGAAGGCCACCTGGCTGGCCTCATGCACCACTTTCATTTGCCCCATCACAAGATTTAACTGAAGAAGAGCTTCCTTGGCAGCAGTCGACGGGTCGTCCGGAGTCTGATACACAGTAAAAAGCGATGCTGGCAAAGCAGTCGAAGCAGCTGCAGGATCTAAAGCGTGGAGTTGTATCGGTGCAGCAGGAGTCTGAGTAGCTGATCCTGATGGACAACCAGTCGACAGATGGACAGCGAAGGTGACGTTGGTTCGAGCCGGATCTGTCGATTGCTCGACTACCGTCCCAGGCGTCATGGTCGACTGAAGAATCTGGACCTCAAGCGTTGTCCCGCTCGGTTCCTTGTCTTTCCTCCTCCTCCCCCTCAGTGGTGCTTCTTCTTCATCATCCGGGAGCACAACAATGTCCCGTGGTACTGCAATAAACAGAGAAAGTCATACGGATAGCTGACAAACAGTCCAGTCGACCAAACGAATTCGAATCGGGCAGACTTACTGGCTTTGGAGGTAGCTACGTCGTCGGTTTCCTCGTTGACCGGATTCTTGTCAATATCCATGTCAGTCGCAGCCGAGGTCGGGCTGAAAAGGTTCATCATCCACTCGGTCAGAACAAAAAAGTTAGTCGGAACAAGAAAATACGGGAAAAATATTTACCCAGAAGCAATAGGAACGTCTATCTTGATTCTCGGCAAGGTCTTCCGAGCCTTCGAAGGATTGGCCTTGGGCTTCTTGGTGACCTTCTCAGCCAATTCTGGAGTCGGAGACCGAGCGCGCTTTTGAGATGGAGCATTCGACGCCACAGCTTTACCGCGCCTGCCTATGGGATCATGGTGCTGCTTGGATCGATGTTCAGAACGAGGCGGTGAGTCGGCTACTTCCTCGTTGCCCGACTCATCACTCTCATCTTCATCATCATCGGCTGGTGACTCCCACTCGCCGCTCTCCTCCGCACTGTCCTCTCCCTCTTGGTCTTGCTCCAGAGCTTGCTCACCATTGGGCATTGAATACATCTCCGTGTAGATCTACAAAACAAGGAGCCGACTGCAAGTCAGTCGGGTCGACAAACAATCGGAAAACACGTCTAAAAAACTCAGTTGAGATGGCCAAACCTTGTCTGGTTGGTTTCTGTCGCTGAAAGGGTTGACTCTCCTGGCGCCCCTGGGGTTGTCCTTGTTCCCGGTGATACCCTTCAGCCACTCGGCCACTGTCTTGGCCTCCACCTCTTCCGGATGAACCCGAGCGGTGTCACCAGCCCCAGAGTACATCCACATGGCGTGGTCACGAGCTTGGAGTGGTTGGATGCGCCGACTGAGGAACACCTCTAGTAGATCCATGCCAGTGACACATTGGTTGATCAACTGAACCACTCTCTCGACGAGCATGCCTGTCTCTGCCTTCTCCGCGGCAGTCACTTTCAACAAAGATGGAGTTTGGGCTTGATCAAACGAGAAAGGGGGAAGTCCAGTCGACTGGCCTGGCGTCACGATGTCCTGGCAGTAGAACCAGGTCGACTGCCAGCCCCTTACCGAGTCCAGAAGAGTCATTGAGGGAAAGGAACTTCTTTTCCTCTTCTGAATACCCAGACCCCCACACATCTGGATAACATGGGTTTTCTCGTCGTTCGAGTTTGCTTTCTTCACCGATTGGGAACGGATGGTAAAGATGTGCTTGAAAAGACCCCAGTGCGGTCGACACCCCAGGAAATTCTTGCACATGGATATGAACGTGGCAAGATACGTGATGGTGTTGGGAGTAAAATGATGGAGTTGGGCCCCAAAGAAATTCAAGAAACCTCGAAAGAAGGGTTGGGGAGGAAGCGAGAAGCCGCGGTCGACGTGGGTGGCGAGCAGGACGCACTCACCCGGTCACGGCTGCGGTTTCGTTTCCCCTTCCGGCAACCGCGCAGACTCGTGGACGATCAGCCCTAACTCGTCCATATCATCCAAGTCTTCCTGCCGAAGCGAAGATCGGATCCAATCTCCTTGGATCCAACCCGATGGCAGCCCCGAGCGCGATGAAGACCCCCGATTCGCCTTCCTGCTTTTCGCCGCCCCCTTCGCCTTCTTCGCGCGTTCCAGCGCCGCCGTTCTCTCCTTTCCCATGGCGGCGGAGCGGTGGCGTCGAGAGTGGAGAAGCCGGGTGGGGTAAAGGAGCAAGAGGAAGAAGAAAGAGAATGGGCACGCACAGTGCGGACGCCTCGGTCTCGCCGCTTTTAAAGGCCCACTTCCGAGTGGTTGACGCGTGGGTCCGGGTGATCCTGTCAAATCCCTCAAACAGTCACGCGCAGGATACGTGGTGAAAAAGGTGGCGCGGAAATCAAAACGCTCTATCTATCCACTCCGCTCACCATGGCGTGTTCCGTCCGGCGCGCTCCTACCAAAATTTCGAATCCCACGAAATCCAGGATCCTCGGCAACGGATCACGCCAAATATTTCGCATCAAAGGTGACACTCGACAGGCGATGTTATAAAAACCAATCGGTAATTGCTGAATCGATCAAGGCGACTGAAACAAAGCCGAAAGTTTCAACACTGGCCTCCATTCGGAGATGAATTCTTGAGAAAGGCAAGAGTCAAGGCAAGATCAACTTCAACCTTCTTTCCACTCGGACCTCAATCCATTCGGGGGCTAATGATGAGGACATAGACCTGGGGTAGGGTAATAGGCCTGACCTATACATCCTACCCAAGGTCCTTGTCTTAGAAGCAAAGATGTTCAAGAGTAAATGAGGTGGACCCAATAAAGGTGTCGAGTGTAATCCACTCGACCTACCATTCACTCGGAGACTACTCCTTCTTTGCGTCACTCGACTATTCAACCACTAGACCATGTAAAAGACCACTCGACGTACAAGAAGACCTAAAGCCGTTCTACACAGCAACGGTCGGGCATTCACTCGTATATTTAATGATCATTTGTAGCACTTTATTACAGACGTTACCTATAACGCTCTCTCTTTATGAACATTGAACCCTGTGTAACGGAGGGGGGCTGAGGTCTTGGCGCACTCTATATAAGCCACCCCCCTCCTCTGGGACAAGGGTTCGCACCCCCTGTAACACACACGCATATAATCCAGTCGACCGCCTCCCGGCTCCGAGACGTAGGGCTGTTACTTCCTCTGAGAAGGGCCTGAACTCGTAAAACTCGCGTGTACAACTCCTCCATAGCTAGGATCTTGCCTCTACATCCCTACCCCCCATTCTACTGTCGGACTTAGAACCACGACAGTCTCGCCGCGGCCCGTGGTCCCTGCCGCCGTCCCGAGGTCTTCCCGCCATCACCCCGACCTGCATGCCGCCGTTGCGTCGCCCCTTCGGGAGCGCAGTGGCCCACGGTCCACTTCGTCGTCCACACGCGTTGACTTACCATGGTATGCGTCGCGCTGCCTCCCTTGGCGCGGGAACGCCACCGTCCGCGCCGGTCTCCATCATGCTGCCGGGTTCTTCGCCTACTTCGAGCACTGCCACCGCGCTCCTAACCTAGCCGCCGCCGCCGTCAGGCCGCCGCCGCTGCTCTTCTTTGGTCGCCACCGCCGCTACCCACGTAGCCGCCGCCGCCCGTCCACCTCCTTCGTCTTCGTCCAGCACCAGCCCGTCACCAGCGTCGCCGTCATCTACCCTGACCACTTCGTCTACTCCGACTACCGTTGGTGACATCGGCCCCGCGCCGATGGACGCCGCAATCGTCATCGAGTTCTTCTCTGCTGGCCTCTCCGACTTCTTCGACATGGCGTACAGCTCGTGCAAGTCCTAGTCTCCGCGTGCCCGGTGTTGGCAACACCTCCGCGTGCCTTCATCCACGACGTGTCCCTGGGCCTGGCAAGCCTGGTGCGACGCTCCGTCAACTTCATCTTCGTCCGTCTATGCATGCCCTGTGCTGGCAACACCGGTGCGTGCCTTCATCTACGATGTGTCCCCGGGCTTGGCAAACCCGCCGCGACGCGTCGCGAACAACATCTCCTTTCCAGCGCACCACTACTTCGACACCACTGCGCCCATGCTAACTCGGCGCCCCCTTGCGCCCACGGCTCCACGGCGACTTCCTCAACACCGGCTACCCCGAATCGACATCGACCACGGCATTCTTCGCACGACTACCTCGACCACGGCTACACCACCCTACGCTCTCAGCTACATCGACAAACGGCACAAAGGGCTACCGCCTTGCTTGAGCAACCTCGTCGGTTTTCACTCCAGCCACGACTCTGCGATGCGTTGACCGTTACGACTATGGGGGGGGGGGGTGTCCGTCGGCTTGCCTTCGGATTCTTCTCCAGTCTCATCGTCTGCGTCGCTACTGTTGTGACTGCGGGGGATGTTGAGTAACGTGATTGTCTTGGGAAACATAGGTTAGACTAGGAAATATTCTGGCTTGTCTTGTACTCCAAGTAGATCATGTACTTCTATATATATGCCCACGAGGCTCAAGCAATACAATAAAACTATTCCACCAAACCTCTCTCTCACTTCTACAGTCGCTACTGCAAGTCTGCAACAGCCGCTGCAAGCAGTACGTACATCCATCTTTGCTCATAGATTGATGTCGTGCCGCCCTGGGTTTCCCGTCGCTGCTGCTCACTGCTCGCCGCCGCCGCGGACCACCAGGGCCCCGCCGCCACCGTCGTCCGTTAGCGGCCAATATGTGGATGTGGAGATCAGTAGATCCTTCTTATCTTTGCTTATGCAAAATGTATCAATTCAGTAAGGTGAAAACTTTTGCTTTTAAGATGTTTTTTTTCCTTTGGTTGGTGTTCCTCTTTCTCAATCATTGCAAATTCAGTAATATCTAAATACTAATTCACTGGTTACATGATTGGGTCCTCACTAAGTTCTCACCGGTCCCCACTAATTCACTGGTTACATGATTGGGTCCCATCTTTTCTCACTTATGTACATTGTGTTCATAACTCAAATCCTTTTTTCGTCCATTTTGTCACTGGTTAAATTATGCGGCTTAAACTATTATTACGACCCCTGCTGCTTCCAGACTTTGACTTCTTTTTTGGTTAAATGAAATAGTTTTTTTTATCAAGCCGTGTCGTTTATTTTTTGAGTTATTTTAGGTCATCCTTCTTCTGATAATTTTTACTTGTTGTGTAATGGTGCAGGAGCTTTTCTCTGAGCTGGGTGATCCGAAGTACGCCTACAGTAAGGATGCGATTTTTCCCTTTACATGTGTTTAATATTTGGACAGTCTGACATTACCTCTTCTTGCAGGGAACAAATAGCAGTGTTGAGGCAAAACAGCAGTGTGCAACTTGATGGAAAACATACGAAAATAACCAACACCCCTATAACTCCAGCTGCACTTTAGTTAGTAATTGAGGTTATGATAGGGATGTTGAGGTATGTTCTACTAGCTGCATCGGTTAATTTATAAATTGAGTGCACATCAAATTGAATATAGATGCATTCGTATATATATTTGCTAGAATTGTGCAAAATTGGTTGGCCTAATCAGTGGTTAAGTATTAGGGATGGTGATGCAACAATGACTCAGTACAACTGATAATTATACATCACTGAATGTCGCTAACACATGTTATATTGCATCGTGCTCAAGAAATTTTAGGATTCATGGGTGATATAAACGCATGGCTCAAGTGGTTTAACAATTTCTTCATATTCTTGTTTTAGGGGGAGTGGGAGAGAGGATGGGCACCCATGAAAAAGGCTGGAAAAGAGCAAGTTCAAGAGGTGGGTGCAGCAGATCTGGGTGGTCTTATCCTCCACAAACTTGCCTCCTTTGCCACCAGTCTGCTTATGCTAATTTACATGTTTATACAGTCTTCCTGTCTAAGTTACACATGTACTTTAATATTCACTGTCCAAAAGCACCTAATATCTAGCAGCCACTTGGCTAATTTCATGTTTTCGACTTTTTGACTAAGCAATCTTTCAGTATTATGCTGCACTACTGTTATGAACAGTGCAGTTTCTTTTTATAGTTAGTTTCAGGTTGTCCTTTTTCTAAAACTTCTTTTTAACTGGGTTGTCCTTACTTGCATGTATAATGAAATATTAATGTTACCTGTGGCCAGCAGGAATTATCTAAATTTATCACAACTGCTATACAATCACTAGGGCGGACCATAACTAGCATTTACAGGGTTTGAATATGAGGCAGGCAATATCATCACTCCTGCTTCCTTTTAGCTGGTGTTGCTTTCTTAACTTCAAAGAAATAAAACATGCTACACATATTGGAACATCTTATAGCAAATATAACGCTTCTATGAACCTTTTTTTTTTGGACAATGACGCTAATACATGGTATTGTCACCCTTGTCCATTTTGAACCTATATATAAAGTTTGAACAAATGTGGCCACAAAGTTTTCTTTTCTCAAAGTTTTGTCATGTTCAGATATTCTTAGATATTTAAATTATTCTTTCATTAAAATGGACGAGGACCGCAATGCGTGCCATCATGTTCTGATACCACTGTATCAAACGGTTCTCACTGATAATACTACACTTTTAATTGGTGGGCCCGCCTCACTTAACAAAATTCCGCTTGTAAATGTCTGTGTGTCTAGCATTGCTCTGGTTCTCACCATAACTCTGTGATCCATTATATCACCATACACTTGCCCAGTGGACGGTTAAAAAAGTCCTTCCTGAATAATCCCTTGAGCCGTTTCCGATGAACGTATTTGTGGTAGTGCACTGGCCATCACCTCAGATGAATCCACAAGGACCACAACTAATATACCACGAGCCATAGGAATCTTCGCATCTACGTGGAGGGATCGACTTGGAATATTATTAGAATTAGTACATTAGCTCTGCGATCCCAATTGCTTGCACTTCTTGTTTGGCTCCGCAGAGCAACGTGGCACCAATCGCAAGAGGAGAGACCAGAGACTACCATATATAGAGGCAGAGTTGTCCACTCCGCGCGCACACCCAGAAACATATTTCCTCTCCACCGTTGCACAAGTAACCAACCAACATCGGCGTTCAGCGACCTCCATTGTCGCGTGGAGCTGGACAAGTCAAGCCTGTACCTAAAAGGGTTTTCCTCGTGCGGTACATCCAACAAGCGCAGGCATGGAGGAGAGACCAATGGCCTCTTCCACTTCCTGCAAAGGCTCTGACCACGACGACAAGAGCAAGGAGCACAAGTGCGAGCTGATCGGCTACGAGGCGCTGCCGGAGTGGCTCAAGGACAACGAGTACATCCACGGCTACTACCGGTGCGAGTGGCCGTTGAAGGAGACCATCCTCAGCATCTTCTCCATCCACAACGAGACCCTCAACGTCTGGTCGTAAGTCCCTTAACCGATTGCGAATGCGATATGCTCATCAATGGCGAGGCGATTCCCCTGAATCATCTCGACTCTGTTGCTCTACACGCGCAGGCATTTGGTAGGATTCCTGCTGTTCCTGTGCTTGACGATCCTCACGGCAATGGTGATCCCACGGGACTGCAGCATTAGCGGCGGCGGGAACACATTTGACGACGCGCCATCGACGAGGAGCTACTGGGGAGATCTGATGGCGATGGCCAACATGACAGGGGCGCTGAAGCATGAGGCAGCCGCCTGCCTCCTCCTGCCTCCAGCTGCCGCAGATTTGTCTGGAAACGAGGAGGAGATCCCGAACAGCTGTCCACCCAACACATCCTCCTCGCCCTCTCATCACCATGTTGCGCTGATCCAGGTACCACTATACTAATCACCACTGATTCCACCACTTACTCTGCTTGTTTATTTATTCAATTGATGGTTAAGTGCCATTGTCATGTGTTCATGTGCTCTGGTTAACTGGACCTGTCATGTTGAAGGTAGGTTGGTAGGTAGAAGTTCTAGTACTACTACTACTATTGGTTTTGAAGCTGGTTGGCAAGTTTTAATTTAATGGGGCGGTGGTGTGGCAGGGCACCAGCATTGCATTTATGCTTGGGAGTCCTTTTCCCTTGCTTTCATGAGCTGTGCTAGCTAGGGTTCTTGAGCTTGATGCATGCAGGACATGTTTGTTGGTTTACTTTTTCTTCAGAGTAGCAGTAGTAGGATACAGGAGGTACCCTTGATAGGTTGATTGCTTTTGGTGCATGGTCTATTCATGTTGTGCCAACCACAATGTTTCCCAAACCCAAAGGCACCTTTTATTATTATTAAGGTTCTTTCTTGCCAACAGATTGACTAGTGCCAGTGTGTCCCAACTGCTGGGTTTTGTCAATGTGTCTCACATTTTTTTTTAATAATACAAAAATAATATAGATTGAAAAAAGTCCGGAATCTTATTACTATACAGATATAGAGATCTCCCTCTTATTCAGGACAGTGTAAGCGCTTTTTAGGATCTGCGCTGGTCAAACTTTTACAAGTTTACTCATGAACAAGGAAATAATTATTAGCAAAATCACAACATTGATTTTACTATAATCATCTGTACAATATTCTTGTATAAAGTTTATTTATTTTTATGCAAGGGGACATATTTCCATAAAACTGATGGTCAAAATGAAATCTTTCTTTTGGCGGGGAAAAGGAAGATTTCATTACTCATGGCCATACGCAGCGAGTTCGTGACTAATTTTATTCTACAATAGACTAATATGAAACCTTTAACCCCGCAAAGAAAATCCTTTAAGATTGTGTCACCTTCGTGCGTAGAGGTAATGCAACGCTCTACTTTTCCATGAATGTGATGGACAACCACTTATTTGGTTCTGCAACCCCTGATTAGCTCATTTTGGTCAACCAATCGAATCACGTTAGCTGTATGTTGCAGTTCCACATGCATCGACAGAAGCAAGAATTGAATATATATATATTTCATGGAAAAGATTGACCTTTGCTTTGAGCTCTCTTCGCGCTCTCCCGTGCAGTTGTGCTAAAGGCAGCTTCAACGCGGACTTGTAAACCTCCTGTAGCCGTCCGTCCGGTCCACGAAAACCATCCAATGCGTCCTCGATCAGTGGAATGGTCCGAACGTGATTTCTCCCGCAATAGGGGAGGTTTCTGGGAGTCCGGCCCGATCTGGAGCCTGTTTCTGACTGCTCTGGCCCACCAAATACCCCTCACCCCTCCCGCGCGTTTTCGGTCAGCGCCGCCTCAGAGCGTCAGCGTCGGAATTCATGCCCGCCCAGAGCGGACGTGACTGCTCACTGGCGTCGGCGTTGAAGCGGTGTGCCGGCCGAGAGAGCGCCGCCCGCGCCGCTTCCCGATGCAGACGACGCGTTCAAACGACACGAAGGTCGCCCGTCCGTCCGTCTGCCGCCTGCATTGATGGCACACGGTTGCCTAGGCGTCTTCTTCGACGCCACTCGTCCATACATCTGCCACCCACCGGTGCCATATAGACCACTGCCCCGGTGCCCCGACCATAGCCACAATCATCCCTCTCCGCACCACTCCTCACCATGGATCCCTCCGCAACCAAAGCTCTCTGGGATGGGCTGACGTTGAAGCAGAAAAAGGCCATGGCCGCCATTGCTGCCGACTGGCAGGCCGGCAGGCAGCCAGAGGACATGCAAATGGAGGACGCCTCTGACGACGAGCCAACGCCACCCTCCTCTTCCTTTGTGGCACCCTCGCCGGTGCATTGCACCCTGACCATCGGTGAGGCCCGTGCCCATTATATGGACATGGTGCGGGAGGAGAAGTTTTGGGAGGCGCAGGCCGACGCCAATTACAACCACAACCTCCTCCAGGAGCATCTATAGGCGGAGGAGCACATCACCGCCGGTAGAGCGGTCGCGCCGGACACGTACCTGGCGGAGCAGGAGGCACTGCTCGAGTCCTACCACTCTGCCCGCTGGACACGGACCTGGCGGAGCAGGAGGCACTGTGCCGGACACGGACCTAGGACGGCTTTCATGTATTTATAATGAAATACATCGTGTTAATATGAAATCCATCATGTTTATATAAAATCGGGCCGTGTTTATATGAAATCCGCACTTGTTTGCACGAATTTCGTCCGGTTGGCTTGAGTTATTATGAGAATGTATGTGGGTATGGTTAGATGGCTACCTCCCGCATCCATGTCCGCAGAGTAGTCCCCCTGTCCACGGACAAATGCGGAAGGTTTTTTGCGGGTTGTCGTTGGAGATGCTCTAAGAGCCTATGGGCACTCGTAAGAGAGCTTTTGTGCATAAAATCTTTCATAGACATTGATAATTTGTAATCTCAGACACCATAGTTTACCACTGTTAAGAGTACACCAACTTTCAATTTGGTTGTAGTTCTTTTGGTTTTTTTATATGTTTGAATATATTGCCCTTTTCTCTTCATTAGTTTGGGATTTTGGATGAATTTGCTAGAACATTAATTTAATATGGTATCAAAGTCAAGAGGTTTATATGTTCAAGACCCTACCGACGTAATATAAATATTTTATTTTTGCTTCCTACATCGTTCTCACATCTAAAGATTAAAGGAGTCTAAATCTGTAGGTGAGGTGAAGTGTTGACATATATTTCTTGCCACTCTATCGGTTCTGATTTTTGGATAAACTATGTGGTGCTTGTGAATTCAATATATACACAATTTTTTTAAAATCAATATTCGACACAATATAAATTACTTGAACTTCAATTTTCAAGACCACGTGGATGTGTAAGACAATGGCATGTAGGACAGAAGTTCCATATCTCCCGGATCCATCTAGGGATCCATACATAACTAGTTGTAAAGATGGGTTTGCATAAGAGTTAAATGCAAGGATGGTCCTATTACTTCCCCCGAGTGTAAAGTGAGTTCTAGTCATATGTAAATGCACATCCCTGTGGCCAGGGATCTAGTATTGCCGATGTCGAAGCCAGAGAGCCGCAGGGACCACGAGGGAGGCTGCAGCGGCGGGGAGAGGTGGACCCTATTGCCATCACTTCCATGCTCCGTTGTCATCCCTAAAGCACCGCGACTTGATTGTGGTGAGTTCCTGGTCCCTTTGCCCTCCTCCCGCTTCCCCTCGTGGCATGTAGTACCTCCATGACTAGCACCACCAACCTCAATAGAGTGAATATAGGGCTCCGTGGCACCTCCTCCAGACATGGCATAACCTTAGCTCGCTAACCCTCGCGCGCTAAGCTCTCCTCTGCCGCTCACACTTTTCAAGTGCAGCGCCGCCGTCCTCGCCTTGTTGTGTCGTGCAAGCAACCAAGGCATATTTGTGGTCTCAACCTGACACGCGAACTGGTAGATGTGCCGCACCGTCATCCTCCCGGACACCACCACAAGTTACTTGCTGGACTATGATCATCGCGTCTTGTTGGACTATGATCATCGTGTCTTGCCGGACCCCTAATGCCTTTTGTTGCGTCCGATTTGCTCGAACAGGTAAGTAGAGGGGATGGACCACGAATAGGAGGGAATACGATCGTGAGGTGTTTTTGAAAAGATCCACATCCCGCATTTACGACTGGTGGGTCCTCTGTCAACGTGGTTGTGGTCAAAGCGCCCATTAGGCCAATCAATGTGGGTTACGGTTAACAGGGCCTTCCATGAAATTTTTACACAAGATTTTATACCGAGATATACATTTTCATATAATTGGGACTGACTTGACATTTTGAGGAAAGAATAACTCTTTGCATAACTAGGTGTCCCCTGGTTTGTGCCTGTCTTGGTTCACAATTCCCTGCACATTTGAACCGTAGTTCACCAATATTGTAAGCAGATATCAATATCAAGTAGAGTGTAGAATTTGATGCGGTATCATTCACAAACTTAAATATTTTTTTATCGAAAATTTAAATATAATTTCACTAATTACGCAACTGTCTCTTAATAAGTCACCTAAAATTGAGTTTTATTCGAGAGCACCAAAGAGAATTCGCAATTAATTCCAGAAGTGTGCTATTTAGGGAGTTTTTGGAGTCCCTCCACTCCAGAGCGGAGCCGACGGAGCTGCAGGCTAAATTAGCAGAGCTGCAAAATAGGTGCTCCGCCGGTGGATAACCCAACAGGCCCTTATATCCGACAAATTTTAAGCTTCAGTTTGTACTACGTCTTCCCCTGCTAAATCCCGCATGAACCGCAGGACGCGAGCGCGGCGCCACGGGCCGCGGACGCTGCCTCCGCCGATCCGATCACGCGGTGGCCGATGTTCGCGTACCTGTGCGGAGCCATGGTGTGCCTGCTTACGAGCAGCGCGTGCCACCTGGTGCTGTGCCACTCGGAGAGAATGGCGTACGTGACGCTCCGGCTGGACTACGCCGGCATCGCCGCCCTCATCGTCACCTCCTTCTACCCGGTCGTCTACTACTCCTTCCTCTGCCACCCGGGGCTCCAGCGGCTCTACATAGGCTTCATCACCGCCTTCGGCGCCGCGGCGGTCACGGTGTCGCTGGTGCCGGTGTTCCAGGCGCCCGAGTTCCGCCCGCTCCGCGCCGGGCTCTTCTCGTGCATGGGCGTGTCGGGGCTCATCCCCGTCGCGCACAAGCTCGTGCTGTACGGCGGCCGGCGGGAGGCCGCCGTGACGGCGTGCTACGAGGCGCTCATGGGCGCGCTCTACGGGCTCGGCGCCGCCGTCTACGCGGCGCGCGTGCCGGAGCGGTGGTTCCCCGGGCGGTTCGACCTCGTCGGGCACAGCCACCAGCTGTTCCATCTCTTCGTCATTGCCGGCGCGTACGCGCACTACCTCGGTGGCGTCGAGTACCTCAAGTGGAGGGACGCCGACAGGTGCTGGTGACCGGCGGCATGGCATGGCTACAGTTGTACAGCTACATCTCCGGCTGAAGGTGCTTCCATTAATCCAACTGAAGAAGATGGTGGGATCTGGCGTCCAGAAATTGTGCATTTTGTAGTGAAAGAGTGCTGAGGTATACATAAATAGGGGATTGTTTGATTGCTGAAATGGATGTGAGGCGTAATTTGTATGAAGAGATTAAGAGCGGCTAGCCCCGGACAAGGGACAATCTTGTGTATAATTGATTGGAACCTCTCCTTTATGGTCTCGAAAGAAAATGAGTGCAACTAATGCTGTAACAAACATATGTAGATAAACTTGGATTCAGTGATAATTATATTCGTCAACTGTGCCTTGAGGATCTTACTCATATCGCTCAGTTTGATGAAAATGTCAGGTTGTTTCACTTGCATGATTGCATCAACTTCGGCGGATTTCCTTCCATCTGTATTATTTTTTAGAAACAAAGACGCTTAAAGGTGTCCAGCTTTAAATTAGCATATCGTAAAGCTTACACACGGACAGAGTAACAAAGATTCACACAACAACGAAACTAATTTATGTCCATACTCATAGGCCCGCCCCAGCAAGTAGGCTCACCGAACAGCAAAATAAACTACTCCCTCAATAACTTAATATAAGACATTTTTTTCTTGAAAGAAAGGGGGTCCCCCCCTGCCCCATTTTATAGAATGAAGCAGACATCAACCAGTAACAAGTTTTACACTGATAAGGAATCGACTACCACAAAGCAGCTAAAACGACGATAGAAGCCTACAGCCAACAGAGCAGTTTATGGCTAGGACACATACGCTGTCCAACATTGAATTATTACGGAGCCCCAACAGGAAACAGGAAAAACGAAGGAAAATGGGTCCAAATCAGAATCTTCAGGGATGATCCACCATCTCCATCGCCCTGTTTTCAGTTGGACTCCCCCAGCCTCACCTCCATGCGATCCGGAGGAGTTCCCCACGCCGTTTGTCCAACAGGAGTATGCACCGTTGTAGAAGAGTTGCTTGCCCATCGTCGCAGAGAACTTTCCACTGGTGTAAATAGCAGCTTAGTTTTGCAAGAATGCATTTCACACTTCTCCATTTGCATCCCTGAAAGCAAAACTCATTTCTTAGTCTCCACAGGCTCCACAAGGTAACAGTTGTCACTAGATTCAAAACTGCATTTCCCTTATGCATATGCTAGAAGGACACAATTTTTTCAAAGCAAGATATTCTGTCAATATCAAAAGTTTCAGCAACAAAGTTCTAAACTTGTTGGGCCATCACACGGTCAAACAACAGTTGTTAAACAGTTTCAAACTCAGAACAAAATAAGCAGGAAGGATCTTCAACTTCCCTCGTTTTCGCAAGATTATCTCTAGTAAGTATCTTATTGTGAACGCATAGCCACAAGAAGATATGAATATTCTGTGGACATAAGATTTCCTCATTTTAGTACTAATACCAGAAACTACTCCACCAAAGTTGATTTGTTTATAAAAGGATTTAACTGAGAAGATCCCACTGGGTTCTAAGCCCCAAATCGGGGTGTCTACTTCATCCAAAGGAGGATGCTGTTTGATCACACAGACAAGTTGATCCCAGCGGTTCATACCAAGGTGGTCAACACATCTTCTAAATGTTAGTTTTAAATCATTTTCATCCCAAACTTGGGCTACAGTACTGTCAGTTTCGTTACAAATACTAAATAAGTCCCAAAATTGTAACTTAAGGGAACAATCCCCCACCCACACATCATGCCAAAAACTAATGGATTTTCCATCCCCCAGCTTCCATCTATAAAAGGTTTTTGCAGCTGCCATTGCCCAAGTTATGCTCTTCCAAAAGGTAGAGCCCCCTTCACTTTTGGCCCAGAGGAGATTTGGAGAATTAACTCTATATTTATACAGGAGAAGTTTAGACCAATCTGAATCAGGGTTATTAAAGAATCTTTTACCCCAAGAAGCTAACAAGGCCATATTATATTCTTTAATATTGGGCACCCCAAACCTCCAAATTCCTTCTTCCTAGTGATTAAGCCCCAATTAGCCAGGTGGTACTTGTGTTGGTCTCCTAGATTCCCCCAAAAGAAATGAGCCATTTGGAAGTTAATGGCATTAATTGCCCACTTAGGAAACTTGATTACAAACATCAAGTAAGCAGGAATGCTAATCACACAAGCACACAGTAAAATAATTTTCCCTTTATAAGTGAGATATCTCCCCAGCCGGCCAGAAATGCCCTTAATGATTCTATCAATGATAGGCTGGAGATCTTCTCTTTTCAATTTATCATAGTGTAGAGGCACTCCCAAATATAAGACGTTTTTGCCACTATCACAGTGTCAAAAAGTATCTTATATTAAGCTCGTGATGCGATTGATGCGTTGAAGTCTTGAAACGCTAGTCCCGGGTCTTCAACGTCCTGTCACCTCCCCAACAGACTCCATTGCTGTAGAAAAATTGTGCATTTGAAGATACAATCAGCTGGATGCGAGGGGAAGACACCTTCGATGTTTGTTTTATTGTGGATATGCTAAAGAGACGAAAGAAGAGCCCCAACACAGGACCAGATAATTCTCATAGCACTGCCCTACAGAGAAGCGAGGCAAGCTAGGAGATCGACACACGACTTGGGATTCCAAGCTACCTCAACAGCCTCCCCAACTATGCTCCAAGCAAAAATAGTAAGGTCACAACAAAAGAAAGTGTGGTTCGCATCCTCCGGGGAACCATAAACAAAGTAGTCGCCATCGGTGGTACCATTGCGCTTAGCTACATTAGTTGAAGTAGGAAGACGACTATGTCACGCCCAATATGCGACTCTATCCTAAAGGAACTCGAAGGTCCCACCAAGGATAGAGCCGCACATTGACACGCTTTTGCAAGGTGGATATCATTACATCGTACCGTTACATAATAGTTGGGGATACATACAAAGGGCATACAAATGCCACAAGAATACATCAAACATCATACATGAGAACAACATCCGACTACGGATGAAACACAAACAAAAGCTTAAACGACATCCACCCTGCTAGCCCAGGCTACCGACCAGGAACCTATCCCCTGAACGAAGGAGAAGCAAAAGAAGAACTCCAAAACAAGTAAACGTCGTTCTCGCGTCATGATCATCACATTACCTATACCTGCAACTGTTGGTGTAGTAATCTGTGAGCCACGAGGACTCAGCAATCCCAGTACCATGGGTATCAAGACTAGCAAAGCTTAATGGGTATGGAAAGGATAAGTAGTGAGGTTGCAGCAGTGGCTAAGCAATGTATAGTGGTTAACTTACGAGTACAAGAGTAAGATGAGAAACAATGCAAACGGTCGCAAATTAGTAATGATCAATAAGTGATCCCGAACTACTTACGTTCAAACATAACCCAACCGTGTTCTCCTCTCGAACTGCCCTGAAAAGAGACAGTCACGGTTACGCACGCGGTTGGTGTATTTTAATTGAGTTTACTTCAAGTCCACTACAACCGGATATTAACAAATTCCCATGTGCCACATAACCGCGGGCACAACTCTCGAAAGTTTAAACCCTACAGGGGTGTCCCAACTTAGCCCATGAAAAGCTCACGATCCGCGGAGACAATGCTCCATTGCGGGACCCTCTGATCAAACTCGGAATCTCGGAGCACAAGACATTTCGACAATGGTAAAACAAAACCAGCAAGACCTCCCAATGCACTGACCTAGACTGATAGGAGTTGCACGTATCTCGTTCTCAGGGTACATCGGATGGGCAAGACGTCGGGTTGCCTGAGACCCTGGTTGCCCAGGGGGCGCCGAACATAGCCCGGTTTGGACCAACACTCATGAGGAGCATTGGCCCGGGGGTTGATTAAGAGTCCTCGGGTGCTAGCCCGTCCCTATGCAAGTTTTAGTTGTTATTAGGCAAATGGTAAAACCAATGTTGGGCCTTGCTGGAAGAGTTTTATTCAAAGCAAACTGTCAAGAGGTGCCCATAAACCCTCATTGTGTTAGGGATGCAAAATCAAGGAACATAACACCGGTATGACGGAAACTAGGGCGGCAAGAGTGGAACAAAACACCAGGCAAAAGGCCAAGCCTTCCACCCTTTACCAAGTATATAGATGCATTAATTAAATAAGAGATATTGTGATATCCCATGATATCCATGATATCCATGTCCCAACATGGAACAACCTACAACTAGCAACGCTATAAGAGGGGTTGAGCAAAGCGGTAACATAGCCAAACAACAGTTTGCTAGGATGGTGGAAAATGTTAGAGGTTATCATGGCAATTTGGGAGGCTTGATAAACAAGTGGTAGGTAGCGCGACATAGCGATAGCATTGAGACAACTAGCATAGCAAAGATAGTACTGAGATTCAAGGTGACGGCCATCTTTCCTGAAATCCCACTAGGAAGAAGAACGAGTCCATGAAGAAGACGATCCCACGTAGTCGAGCGAATCCTCACAATCGCAAGGAAACAGGAACTATCGATAAGGAGCACAACTAGAAAGAAGCAAACAACATGGTAAACACGCAACACATAAACATGACATGATGCTCATCCAAGTATGATGCATGACAATCCTACATGATTCTACTCATGGCAAGAGAGGATGCATACAAGAACATCACATCAAAGCAAGTTTAAATGAGGTCGAATCAACATATAACAATTTCGGTAAGTCCCCATATGCAAATTTCGAAATTGGTACTGATCTGAACAAAACATTATGTTAAAGTTGTTAAACATCAATTTGAAGTGCACCATGATGATCTACACGTCTTTCTAGTCAAGTTACATATAAAGTTCGTTTAATTGGGAGTTACGACCTAGAAGATATGAACAAAACAAGTTAAACATGGCATTGATGCAAATGCAAGCAAAACAATATCACAAACACTCCAAAACAAGGATGCAACAAGGTAACATGAAACTACATGCAAAACGAAGCAAGTTTCATATAAAGCATGCTCGAAACGGAGCAACAGTTCAACACATACACTCAAAACAAATTATAACAACAATTTGCCCAAAACAGCAATTAGACACTTTGCAATCAAGGAAACAATATGCTACAGGAAACGTATGAGCACAAACTTGATATGCACTCAAAGTACAGATTGCATGCTTCAAATAACATCAAGGTTCAGGTTCATAGGCATCAGGATTAAACCAACATGATCAATGCAAAAGGCAACTTCATAACACAGATTATGACTTAGTGAGAAACAGGGCATACAAGTGAGCAGAAATAACATGTTGACATGTTGGAGGCATGAAACAAACATGATACAGTGCAATAACATGACAAGCAAAAGCATGGCATTAAAGTACAGGTTAAACATGGCAAAACATGATTACTAAGCATCTCCATGTAACCACTAGATCAACAACATTCATCAAGACAAGATTGCAAGTTAAAACAGATTCTCAAACTTTGTGAAAAACTGAGTAAGGCTGAAAACAGATTCATGATGCATACTTTGAGACAACAAAAGTATATGCTACAGGAACAACTCATGGCATCAAAGGGCATGTCAAGCATGTACATGTAGATCACTACAAAACATGATCACCGAGCTACTACTAGAAACCACTAGGACATGCTCAAAACATCATGGCAAGAATGCAAATGATAACAGGTTCACAGACTTAGTGGAATTAAGTGAACATGGCTGAAACAATGACAAGTAGACATGTTTGCAAGCTTGGTTAACCCAATATAAAGCATATCATGGCATGTGAATGTAACCAACAGCAAGAAGGCATATTTGTGAAACTACTCATGTCAATAACATGGTAATAGGATGTATAGATCACTAGCTATTCACATGGCAAGAATGAACTTACTATTAACAGACAGACAACAACATTATTTAGCAACTTTAGAGCATGGTAATGATAAGCGACAACAGGACATAATTTCAAACAAGGGCATGTATGGATAGAGCATAACAAGATCTACCAACCATCCTTACTGAGAATCTCCAGATTATGCATGGATTCACTTGTAGCATCAAATTAACATGGCAACGTAATGTAGCAGATTCATACTTAGCAGAAAACACCAAGTCACTGAAATCAGCAACAATAAGTACCCTACTTTGCGTGCTTGTGCTAGTCACCACAGGGCACATAAAAATGCATGGATTACACCACTGTAAAGACGACATGAATAGGCTTCTAAAACATGTTGACATGATGCCCAAAGGATAGACACACAAAATGCTATGAAAAAGACAAATCAACAAGTTATGATAACTTCCAGCAGATTATGACATTTAGCACTCTTGGAACAATGATTAAGGCATCAATATCAATAGTAACATGCACACAAGTGACACTAGCATGTAGAGCATTCAGAGATGAACAATTTGACATTATCTTACATGCAAAAAATGCCACATGCGTAAAGATACAGCAGGTCAAACATGCACACATGATGTTATAAATCAGGGACTTAGTCGTTTCACCTCGCAGAAAACTGGGACGGAGTTGTACAGGGACAAGCGGGTCCGGGCCACGGGTGTTTGGTCCAAGGTTTCAGGGTCGATCCGGGACGGGGCCGTCCCGGCGGCGGCAGAGAAGGTCGGCGGCGAGCTCTTCGGCGAGGATGGGGCCGGCGGCGAGCTCGTGGGGCCCGGGGATGGGCGGATCTGGTCCGGCCTGGCCGGATCCGAGGCGGGGGCGAGGTGAGGTGCTCCAACGGGGCAGATGCCGGCGAGGACGAGGCGGCGGAGGCGGGAATCTTGCCGGAGTGGAGGCGCCGGGTGGCGAGGTGGAGGCCGACGGGGAGGTCGGGTGACGGCGGCGCGGAGCTGGCGGCGGGGCGGAGGTGTGGGGCGAAGCCGGCGAGCGAGTGCGGTGGCGGGGAAGCGGAGGCGAGCGGGCGGTAGCGCGGAGCTAGCGGTGGCGGGGTCCGGCGACGCGAGGCGGTGGCGCGGAGTGGGAGGCAAGGAGCGGCTCGACACGATCGCGGCCTGGGGTGGGCCGGCTGCGAGCCGGGAGGGCCGCGGCAGCAGGGAGGCGCGGGTGAGGTGGCGAGGCCACATGGTCACGCGAGATTGGAGGGAAGCGGTTGCGGGTGGCAGTGCGGCCAATCCGGGCACGCCAAGTGGTGACGGCGAGGTGGCCGGTGCGGATTTGGAGGTGGGGGCGATGACTGCGAGGAGAGAGGAGGTGGAAGGTGGCTGGCGGCACGAAAAATGAGGAAAGGGTTAGGGTTTCCATATTTGGAGGGCTAGGCGGTGTTTAAATAGGCAGGGGGTCTAGGTTAGGGGATTTAGTATGTTTTCGGACCATTTGATCTTGATCGAACGGTGCAAAATGGAGGGGTGGTGTAGGTGGGATACATGGGCTGTGTAGGGGGCCTTGGGCTGAGAAGAGAGAAGAGAAGGCAGCCTGGCAACAGTTTTCAAAGACCGAAAACGCCCGACGTTTGACTGGCTATAATGCTGCTATATGTTTAACGGTTGGGCTATCAAACGGACTCCGAATGCGATGAAATCTAGTAGGCGGTCTACCGACAGCATAACAACACCGCACGCCAACTTTCATTCCATTTCGAGAACATTTTTATGCCACTTATAAAATAATATTTCGAAGGTGCCGCGGGCGCGTGCGAGTGTGAATGGACTCGGAACGGACAACGGAGAGAACTGGGAGACCCGAACAGATGCAAGTTTTGAAAACATGAGGATGTAATGCACATGATGACATGGCAAAGAGTAACACGCAAGCGAATGACGTGGCAATGATGGCGAATAACTGGAAGACACCTGGAGCATCGGTCTCGGGGCGTTACAGACTACGAAATATTTGCCACAAAAAGATTTTAATCTTAAGAGAAATTTTAGCTTTCCAGAGGCCTCTAGCTATGTGAAAACCATTACCCTTGGTTAACCTAGCGTACATAAATTTAACTGGAAATTTGCCCAACAAGGAAAGGTGTCATGACACCTTGTCCTGCCCTGCAAAAAGGTTCACATTGGCTACCTTAGCACACAAGGCGGTCCAGCCAGTACTCTTAGTGGGAGAGAGTTGGCTACAAAACGCAATTAAAGAAGGAGAGGAGTGCAAGGCCTCGACAACACTAATATCAGGATTGACAACAACCTCAAAAATCCCTTGGAACTCCATCCAGAGGGGCTGCAACTCTACCCATGAATCAAACTAGAAGCAAATGGACCGCTCATTGATCGCCTCAAACCTTGCTCCCAAGGCGAAGTTTGGTCTGACCGCCTATATCCCATTCCAGAAGGGTGACTCGTGATAGTTAGACTCGAAGAAAGAGCCATTTGGAAAATATTTAACATTCAACAGATCTTCCCACAACCTGGACTCTTTTTGGGAGAGCTTCCGGATCCACTTAACTAGGATAGCAATGTTCATTAGTTTCGAATTGATCACTCTTAACAAAGTGGTACTCATGCTTGGATCCAGCCCCTTTCCAAAAGAGCCAACACCACGAGGTATCTGACCTAGCATGAACCCCGTCAGCTAGGAGAAACAAACCCATGATAAACATGGACGACGAGGTCATACTAGAATTAGTAAGAATTAGCCTCGCACCCGAGGACATAAACTAAAGGAAATATTCCCTAGAGGCAATAATAAAGTTGTTATTTATATTTCCTTATGTCATGATAAATGTTTATTATTCATGCTAGAATTGTATTAACCGGAAACTCAATACATGTGTGAATACATAGACAAACAGAATGTCACTATTATGCCTCTACTTGACTAGCCCGTTAATCAAAGATGATTAAGTTTCCTAGCCATAGACATGAGTTGTCATTTGATGAACGGGATCACATCATTAGAGAATGATGTGATTGACATGACCCATCCGTTAGCTTAGCACTTTGATCGTTTAGTTTATTGCTATTGCTATCTCCATAACTTATACATGTTCCTATGACTGTGAGATTATGCAACTCCCAAATACCGGAGGAACACTTAGTGTGCTATCAAACATCACAACGTAACTGGGTGATTATAAAGATGCTCTACAAGTGTCTCCAATGGTGTTTGTTGAGTTGGCATAGATCGAGATTAGGATTTGTCACTCCGTGTATCGGAGAGGTATTTCTGGGCCCTCTCGGTAATGCACATCACTATGAGCCTTGCAAGCAATGTGACTAATGATTTAGTCACGGGATGATGCATTACGGAACGAGTAAAGAGACTTGTCGGTGACGAGATTGAACTAGGTATGATGATACGGACGATCGAATCTCTGGCAAGTAACATACCGATGACAAAGGGAACAACATATGTTGTTATGCGGTTTGACCGATAAAGATCTTCGTAGAATATGTAGGAACCAATATGAGCATCCAGGTTCCGCTATTGGTTATTGACCGGAGATAAGTCTCGGTCATGTCTACATAGTTCTCGAACCCGTAGGGTCCGCACGCTTAACGTTCGATGATGATATGTATTGTGAGTGATGTGATTTGATGTACCGAAGGTTGTTCGGAGTCCCGGATGTGATCACGGACATGACGAGGAGTCTCGAAATGGTCGAGACATGAAGATCGATATATTGGAAGGTTATGTTTGGACACGAGAAAGGTTTCAGATAGGTTCACGCATTTTCCGGAGTACCGGGGGGTTATCGGAACCCCCCGAGGGGTTAATGGGTCTTCATGGGCTTTAGTGGAAGAGAGGAGGAGGCGACCAAGAGGAGGGGCGCGCCCCCAAGCCCAATCCGAATTGGGGAGGGGGGCCGGCCCCCCTTTCCTTCTTCCCCTCTTCCCTTTCCTTCCCATCCTAGTTGGACTAGGAAAGGGGGGAACCTACTCCTAGGAGGAGTAGGATTCCCCCCCTTGGGGCACGCCCTATGAGGACGGCCGCCCCCCTCCTCCACTCCTTTATATACGGAGGAGGGGGCACCCCATAGACACACAAGTTGAATTCTTAGCCGTGTGTGGTGCCCCCTCAGTCATATTGTCGTAGTGCTTAGGCGAAGCCCTGCATCGGTAACTTCATCATCACCGTCAACACGTCATCGTGCTGACGAAACTCTCCCTCGGCCTCAGCTGGATCTAGAGTTCGAGGGAGGTCACCGAGCTAAACGTGTGCAGATCATGGAGGTGTCGTGCATTCGGTACTTGATCGGTTGGATCGCGAAGATGTTCGACTACATCAACCGTGTTACTTAATGCTTCTGCTTTCGGTCTACGAGGGTACGTGGACACACTCTCCCCGCTCGTTGCTATGCTTCTCCTAGATAGATCTTGCATGATCGTAGGCAAAATTTTGAAATAATACGTTCCCCAATAGTGGCATCCGAGCCAGGTCTATGCGTAGATGTTACTTGCACGAGTAGAACACAAAGGAGTTGTGGGCGTGGTTATATACATATTGCTTGCCGTCACTAGTTGTTTCTTGATTCGACAGTATTGTTGGATGAAGCGGCCCGAACCAACATTACATGACCGCGTTCATGAGACTGGTTCTACCGACATGCTTTGCACACAGGTGGCTAGCGGGTGTCAGTTTCTCCAACTTTAGTTGAATCGAATTCAATGAACAGGGTTCTTTCTGAAGATCAAAAAGCAATCACTATACCACGTTGTGGTTTTGATGCGTAGGTAAGAACAGTTCTTGCTAGAAGCCCGTAGCATCCACGTAAAACTTGCAACAACAAAGTAGAGGACGTCTAACTTGTTTTTGCAGGGCTTGCTGTGATGTGATATGGTCAAGACGTGATGATATATAAATTGTTGTATGCGGTGATCATGTTTTGTAGAAGTTATCGGCAACTGGCAGGAGCCTTATGGCTGTCGCTTTATTGTACGAAATGCAATCGCCATGTAATTGCTTTACTTTATCACTAAGCGGTAGCGATAGTCGTAGAAGCAATAGTTGGCGAGACGACAACGCTGCTTCGATGGAGATCAATGTGTCAAGCCGGTGACGATGGTGATCATGACGGTGCTTTGGAGATGGAGATCAAAGACACAAGATGATGATGGCCATATCATATCACTTATTTGATTGCATGTGATGTTTATCCTTTATGGATCTTATTTTGCTTAGTACGATGGTAGCATTATAAGATGATCTCTCACTAAATTTCAAGGTACAAGTGGTCTCCCTGAGTATGCACCGTTGCTACAGTTTGTCATGCCGAGACACCACATGATGATCGGGTGAGATAAGCTCTACGTTCACATACAATGGGTGCAAGCTAGTTTTGCACATGCAGAATACTTGGGTTAAACTTGATGAGCCTACTGTCGGTGTCAAAACTGGCGGATCTCGGGTAGGGGGTCCCGAACTGTGCGTCTAGGCGGGATGGTAACAGGAGGCAAGGGACACAAAGTTTTACCCAGGTTCGGGCCCTCTTGATGGAGGTAAAACCCTACGTCCTGCTTGATTAATATTGAAGATATGGGTGTTACAAGAGTAGATCTACCACGAGATCAGAGAGGCTAAACCCTAGAAGCTAGCCTACGATATGATTGTATGTTGTGATTGTTGTCCTATAGACTAAAACCCTCTGGTTTATATAGACACCGGAGAGGGTTAGGGTTACACAAGGTCAGTTACAAAGGAGGAGATATCCATATACGTATTGCCTAGCTTGCCTTCCACGCCAAGTAGAGTCCCATCCGGACACGAGACGAAGTCTTCAATCTTGTATCTTTATAGTCTAACAGTCCGGCTAATGGAGATAGTCTGGCTGTCCGGAGACCCCCTAATCCAGGACTCCCATAGTAGCCCCTGAACCAGGCTTCAATGACGATGAGTCCGGCGCGCAGTTTTCTTCGGCATTGCAAGGCGGGTTCCTTCTCCGAATACATTACAGAAGAAGTTGAATACGAGGATAGTGTCCGACCCTGCAAAATAAGTCCCACATTTCACTGTAGAGAGAATAATGTTTTTTCGCAGATCTAATTTGCTGGCTTGCTTTGACAGCATGACGTTATGTCATGGCCCGGTGATTATTCGAACCGTTTCTTTTAACCAGCCCCGCACATAACGCGAGGCAGTTTTTCGACACGTCTTGTCAAAGCAGAGATCGTGTCCCCTTATTACGGGATTCTCATCAATACGGGCGTGGGCAACCCAACCGTGCCATCAATCGCGGCGCTTGGGGGATACGTGAGTTTTACTAGGCAAGTGGGGACGTTTAATTTTGTCCGCCCATATAAAGGGATAAGGATTCACCTTTCTATCCACGCCTTCTTCCTCCTCTGCTCATCCTCTCCTGCATACTCGAGCTCTAGCGCCCAAGTCCTCACTTCCATCTCAACCTTCTCCAACCATGTCCGGAGCGGGAGGCAAGTGGATGGTCTCCTCCATCACGGAGGGAGACATCAAGAAACTAAGGAGAGCCGGATACCTACACGACGACATCGCGCACCGGCTCCCAGATGAGGGACGGCTCATCCCCACCCCCGAGCCCCATGAGAGGGTGGTATTCCTCACCCATTTCCTCCGCGGACTAGGATTCCCTCTCCATCCCTTCATTCGGGGGCTCATGTTTTATTACGGCCTGGATTTCCATGATCTAGCCCCAAACTTCATCCTCAACATCTGGGTGTTTATCGTCGTGTGCGAGGCCTTCCTCCGCATCAAGCCCCACTTCGGCTTATGGCTGAAGACCTTCAATGTCAAGCCGAAGGTAGTGAGCAGCCACCAGGTGGAGTGCGGAGGCGCCATGGTGGGCAAGATGCCCAACATCACATGGCTCGAGGGCACCTTCGTGGACACCATAAAGGGGTGGCAATCGGGGTGGTTCTATATCACCGAGCCGCGCGACCCTGCATGGGTAGCGGCCCCCGAGTTCCGATTTGGCATCCCCATGCGGCTCACCTCCTGGAAAGAGAAGGGCCTGTCCTGGGGTAATTCAAAAGAGCTGACCGGACTCTAGTCATGTATTCAGAACATGGTGGATAAGAAGCTCAAGCTTGTCAACATAGTCCAGGTTATGCTCGTTCGCCGGATACTCCCGTGCCAACAACGGGAGTTTACCTTGTGGGAGTTCAATCCGGCGCAGCACCAAACTCTGAACAGGCTCTTCTACACGATTCATGAAGATGCCTAGAGGGTGCTGTTCAAGGGCGTCGCGGTCCCTCCCCCCATTACTGAGGATCGCGGATTCAGCGCGAAGTGCCACGCCAGTGCGGTAAGTTGTTTTGCCTCTTACAGGATATTTGTTATATATATATATATAGATTGGCTCTATGTGGGATCTAAACTCCTGTAATTTTGATAGGACTGGCAGAAGATGGCCGGACAGATCGACTGTCCGGCTCCCTTGCCCGAAGGCCCCACAGACGCTCTTCTGACGAAGATGCTGACTCCGGCCCCTTATAAGGTGCCGGAGAAGACCAAGAAGGCCAAGGGAGCTCGAAAGAGTTCCCGACGCCAGGCGTCGTCGGACTCACCATCCGATGACTCTGCGGCGCACTCTTCCCCCGAAGACGAGGAAGAGGAAGGAGAGGCTCCCCCACCGACTGGGGGAGACAAGAAAAGGAAGGCCGCCCCAACTGGGGAGGCCGAAGGGTCCAAGAAGGGAAGGACGCTCCTTCCGGACAGCTCTACCGCCGCCGACGAAAGTGAAGACGAGTGGTTTCCCAGGGGCAAGCCCCAGGGGAGATCGTAAGTGTTCAGATACCAAAGTAACCCATAGGATTCCTTTGTCGCATTGCTTTCCCTAACACCGAACTCAATTGTACAGGCCGCCCCGAGCCAATATCGAGGTATCCTCGGACGGCTCCCTGGCTTCGTCAGACATGGATAGCGATCCAGTCCTGACCGCCACCTCCCCTCATTCGGCCGACGACACCGAGATGCTGTCTCAAGAGGCACCGGATCGAGGGGGAACAGTCCCGGAGGCGCCTCAAGGCGACCTTCCGAACTTCGGGAGCCGAGGGGACGGGGTCCCCGAGAGCTCCGAGTTCGGCCCTCAGCCGAACACCGCGCCGGACCCTCCAACGGATCCGAGCTCGGGCAGGCGGTCCCCTTCTAAAGAGGGTGAGACGCCAGTGCCGGTGACCTCTGTCCACCCAGAGGCGTCGGACACTATGTTGGAAGCACTTCGCAGCGCTTCCATTGAGGAGGAGCACCGCACTATCATGAGTGCGGTGATCCAGAAGGTTCAGTCCGCCATGAGCGGATTGATTGAAGCCTGTACTAGCCTTCTAACAGGCTTCGAGGTAAGTGTTTTTAAAATGTAGTAGAAGTGTTACCGCATAGACAGTATCCCCTGATGCTTTGTTCGGTGTTCACAAAGAAAAGCCGAACAGAGGATCAAATAATATCGCATGAGTCTAATATAAGTATGTCAATATGCATGTGCAGGCTTCGCTGTTGGCGTCCGCCGCACTAACTGCGGAGGTCGTCGTACTGAAGGAGGCCCTCGAGGGGTCCCAGAAGGAGCTCGGCCTTGCTAAGAGGCAGCTCAAGGAGAACAAGGGTAAGTGATACCCCGTTTGTAGATGAGAAAAAGGATGCGATTGCTAAATGACAGGATCATTGTATGTTTGCCAGGGGCCACGACCGAGGTGGCGACCCTGAAGCAAGCGCTGTCCCAGGCCGAAGAAAAGGCGGCCCAGGAGCGCACCGAGTGAGAGAGGCACGAGGCTCGGGTGGGCGAGGTGCAGCAAGAGCTCCAAGCTCTCGTGACGAAGCACGAGGTGTTGGAGCTTGACTTGAAGACGAGAGAGTCTGAGCTTGCCACGGCCCGTGAGAGCGCGAAGAGTGCTAAGGCCGAGGCCCAGAAGGCCCTTCAGGAGATCGACGCGATGAAGAAGATAGCGGCAGGTAAGGCTTTCTATATGCAAAGCAAGCATGCAATGGTGAATTACCGATTACTTACCCGAATCCGGAGCTCTTCAGGAGCATTCGCAGATTTGCCCTGCAGTGTGTCCGATGCCGCACTATTCTACCAGGCCAAGGACGGAAGCTCGACGAAGAAGCTGTTCTGGTCTCAGTATGCTGAGGCCGAACATCCGGTGCCAATGAGTGACCAGCTGAAGCAGATGGCCGAGCTACATAAGGCGGCCGATCAAGCCATGAAGGGCTTCATAGTCCGGTTGTGGCCTGGCGACGCCCTTCCGAACAGCTTCTTCGGCCTGGTGAGGCGGCTTGTGGATGCCTGTGTTGGGGAACGTTGCAGAAAACAAACTTTTCCTACGGTTTCACCAAGATCCATCTAGGAGTTCATCTAGCAACGAGTGATCGGATTGCATCTACATACCTTTGTAGATCACGCGCGGAAGCGTTCAAAGAACGGGGATGAGGAAGTCGTACTCGACGTGATCCAAATCACCGGAGATCCTAGCGCCGAACGGACGGCACCTCCATGTTCAACACACGTACAGTCAGCGTGACGTCTCCTCCTTCTTGATCCAGCAAGGGGGAAGGAGAGGTTGATGAAGATCCAGCAGCACGACGGCGTGGTGGTGGATGCAGGGGTCACCGCAGCAGGGCTTCACCGTTTTACTGCGAGAGGGAGAGGTGTAGCAGGGGAGAGGGAGGCGCCAAGACTCAAGGGTGCGGCTGCCCCTCCCTCCCCCCTTTATATAGGCCCCCCTAGGGGGGCGCCGGCCCTAGGAGATGGGATCTCCTAGGGGGGGGGCGGCCAAGGGGTGGAGTGCCCCCCAAGCCAGGTGGGGCGCCCCCCCACCCTAGGGTTCCCAACCCTAGGCGCATGGGGTGGGCCAAGGGGGGCGCACCAGCCCACCATGGGCTGGTTCCCCTCCCCACTTTGTCCCATGGGGCCCTCCGGGATGGGTGGCCCCACCCGGTGGACCCCCGGTACCCTTCCGATGGTCCCGGTACAATACCGGTGACCCCCGAAACTCTCCCGATGGCCGAAACTGCACTTCCTATATATAATTCTTCACCTCCGGACCATTCCGGAACTCCTCGTGACGTCCGGGATCTCATCCCGGACTTCGAACAACTTTTGGGTTACTGCATATTATATCTCTACAACCCTAGCGTCACCGAACCTTAAGTGTGTAGACCCTACGGGTTCGGGAGACATGTAGACATGACCGAGATGGCTCTCCGATCAATAACCAACAGCGGGATCTGGATACCCATGTTGGCTCCCACATGCTCCTCGATGATCTCATCGGATGAACCACGATGTCGAGGATTCACGCAACCCCGTATACAATTCCCTTTGTCAATCGGTACGTTACTTGCCCGAGATTCGATCGTCGGTATCCCAATACCTCGTTCAATCTCGTTACCGGCAAGTCACTTTACTCGTACCGTAATGCATGATCCCGTGACCAGACACTTGGTCACTTTGAGCTCATTATGATGATGCATTACCGAGTGGGCCCAGAGATACCTCTCCGTCATACGGAGTGACAAATCCCAGTCTTGATCCGTGTCAACCCAACAGACACTTTCGGAGATACCCGTAGTATACCTTTATAGTCACCCAGTTACGTTGTGACGTTTGGTACACCCAAAGCACTCCTACGGTATCCGGGAGTTACACGATCTCATGGTCTAAGGAAAAGATACTTGACATTGGAAAAACTCTAGCAAACGAACTATACGATCTTGTGCTATGCTTAGGATTGGGTCTTGTCCATCACATCATTCTCCTAATGATGTGATCTCGTTATCAATGACATTCAATGTCCATAGTCAGGAAACCATGACTATCTGTTGATCAACGAGCTAGTCAACTAGAGGCTTACTAGGGACATGTTGGTGTCTATGTATTCACACATGTATTACGATTTCCGGATAACACAATTATAGCATGAATAAAAGACAATTACCATGAACAAGGAAATATAATAATAATCCTTTTATTATTGCCTCTAGGGCATATTTCCAACAGTCTCCCACTTGCACTAGAGTCAATAATCTAGTTACATTGTGATGAATCGAACACCCATGGAATTCTGGTGTTGATCATGTTTTTCTCTAGGGAGAGGTTTAGTCAACGGATCTGCTACATTCAGGTCCGTATGTACTTTACAAATATCTATGTCTCCATCTTGAACATTTTCACGAATGGAGTTGAAGCGACGCTTGATGTGCCTGGTCTTCTTGTGAAACCTGGGCTCCTTGGAAAGTGTAATAGCTCCAGTGTTGTCACAGAAGAGTTTGATCAGCCCCGACGCATTGGGTATGACTCCTAGGTCGGTGATGAACTCCTTCACCCAAATTGCTTCATGCGCTGCCTCCGAGGCTGCCATGTACTCCGCTTCACATGTAGATCCTGCCACGACGCTCTACTTGCAACTGCACCAGCTTACTGCCCCGCCATTCAAAATATACACGTATCCGGTTTGTGACTTAGAGTCATCCAGATCTGTGTCGAAGCTAGCGTCGACGTAACCCTTTACGATGAGCTCTTCGTCACCTCCATAAACGAGAAACATTTCCTTAGTCCTTTTCAGGTACTTCAGGATATTCTTGACCGCTGTCCAGTGTTCCTTGCCGGGATTACTTTGGTACCTACCTACCAAACTTACGGCAAGGTTTACATCAGGTCTGGTACACGGCATGGCATACATAATAGAACCTATGGCTGAGGCATAGGGGATGACACTCATCTCTTCTATATCTTCTGTCGTGGTCGGACATTGAGCTGAGCTCAATTTCACACCTTGCAACACAGGCAAGAACCCCTTCTTAGACTGATCCATATTGAACTTCTTCAATATCTTATCAAGGTATGTGCTTTGTGAAAGACCTATGAGGCGTCTTGATCTATCTCTATAGATCTTGATGCCTAATATATAAGCAGCTTCTCCAAGGTCCTTCATTGAAAAACCCTTATTCAAGTAGGCCTTAATGTTGTCCAAAAGCTCTATATCATTTCCCATCAAAAGTATGTCATCTACATATAATATGAGAAATGCTACAGAGCTCCCACTCACTTTCTTGTAAACGCAGGCTTCTCCATAAGTCTGCATAAACCCAAACGCTTTGATCATCTCATCAAAGCGAATGTTCCAACTCTGAGATGCTTGCACCAGCCCATAAATCGAGCGTTGGAGCTTGCACACCTTGTCAGCATTCTTAGGATCGACAAAACCTTCCGGCTGCATCATATACAATTCTTCCTTAAGGAAACCATTAAGGAATGCCGTTTTGACATCCATTTGCCATATCTCATAATCATAGAATGCGGCAATTGCTAACATGATTCGGACGGACTTCAGCTTCGCTACCGGTGAGAAAGTCTCATCGTAGTCAACCCCTTGAACTTGTCGATAACCCTTAGCGACAAGCCGAGCTTTATAGATGGTCACATTACCATCCGCGTTTGTCTTCTTCTTAAAGATCCATTTGTTTTCTATGGCTCGCCGCTCAACGGGCAAGTCAGTTAAAGTCCATACTTCGTTTTCATACATGGATCCTATCTCGGATTTCATGGCTTCCAGCCATTTGTCGGAATCCGGGCCCGGCATCGCTTCTTCATAGTTCGAAGGTTCACAGTTGTCTAACAACATGATTTTCAAGACAGGGTTGCCGTACCACTCTGGTGCGGAACGTGTCCTTGTGGACCTACGAAGTTCAGTAGAAACTTGATCTGAAGTTTCATGATCATCATCATTAACTTCCTCTCTAGTCGGTACAGGCACCTCAGGAACATTTTCTTGAGTTGCGCCATTTTCCGGTTCAAGAGGTAATACTTCATCAAGTTCTACTTTCCTCCCACTTACTTCTTTCAAGAGAAACTCCTTCTCTAGAAAGGATCCATTCTTGGCAACAAAGATCTTGCCTTCGGATCTGAGGTAGAAGGTATACCCAATAGTTTCTTTAGGGTATCCTATGAAGACGCATTTTTCCGACTTGGGTTCGAGCTTTTCAGGTTGAAGTTTCTTGACATAAGCATCGCATCCCCAAACTTTTAGGAACGACAGCTTAGGTTTCTTCCCAAACCATAATTCATACGGTGTCGTCTCAACGGATTTTGACGGAGCCCTATTTAAAGTGAATGCGACAGTCTCTAAAGCATAGCCCCAAAATGACAGTGGTAAATCGGTAAGAGACATCATAGATTGCACCATATCCAATAGAGTGCGATTACGACGTTCGGACACACCATTACGCTGAGGTGTTCCAGGCGGCGTGAGTTGTGAAACTATTCCACATTTTCTTAAGTGTGTGCCAAATTCGTGACTCAAGTATTCTCCTCCATGATCTGATCGCAAAAACTTGATTTTTCTGTCACGTTGATTCTCAACCTCACTCTGAAATTCCTTGAACTTTTCAAAGGTTTCAGACTTGTGTTTCATTAAGTAGACATACCCATATCTACTCAAGTCATCAGTGAGGGTGAGAACATAACGATAGCCATCGCGAGCCTCAACACTCATTGGACCGCACACATCAGTATGTATGATTTCCAATAAGTTGGTTGCTCGCTCCATTGTTCCTGAGAACGGAGTCTTGGTCATTTTTCCCATGAGGCATGGTTCGCACGTGTCAAATGATTCGTAATCAAGAGACTCTAAAAGTCCATCTGCATGGAGCTTCTTCATGCGTTTGACACCTATGTGACCAAGGCGGCAGTGCCACAAGTATGTGGGACTATCATTATCAACCTTACATCTTTTGGTATTCACACTATGAATATGTGTAGCATTACGCTCGAGATTCATTAAGAATAAACCATTCACCATCGGAGCATGACCATAAAACATATCTCCCATATAAATAGAACAACCATTATTCTCGGATTTAAATGAGTAGCCATCTTGTATTAAACGAGATCCTGATACAATGTTCATGCTCAAACTTGGCACTAAATAAAAATTATTGAGGTTCAAAACTAATCCCGTAGGTAAATGTAGAGGTAGCGTGCCGACGGCGATCACATCGACCTTGGAACCATTCCCGACGCGCATCATCACCTCGTCCTTCGCCAGTCTCCGCTTATTCCGCAGCTCCTGCTTTGAGTTACAAATGTGAGCAACTGCACCGATATCAAATACCCAGGAGCTACTACGAGTACTGGTAAGGTACACATCAATTACATGTATATCACATATACCTTTTGTTTTGCCGGCCTTCTTGTTTGCTAAGTATTTGGGGCAGTTCCGCTTCCAGTGACCACTTTCCTTGCAATAAAAGCACTCAGTCTCGGGCTTGGGTCCATTCTTTGGCTTCTTCCCGGTAGCTTGCTTGCCGGGCGCGGCAACTCCCTTGCCGTCCTTCTTGAAGGTTTTCTTACCCTTGCCTTTCTTGAACTTAGTGGTTTTATTCACCATCAACACTTGATGTTCCTTTTTGACTTCTACCTCTGCTGATTTCAGCATTTCAAATACTTCAGGAATGGTCTTTTCCATCCCCTGCATATTGAAGTTCATCACAAAGCTCTTGTAGCTCGGAGGAAGCGACTGAAGGATTCTGTCAATGACCGCATCATCCGGGAGATTAACTCCCAGCTGAGTCAAGCGGTTATGTAACCCAGACATAGTGAGTATGTGCTCACTGACAGAACTATTTTCCGCCATCTTACAGCTGAAGAACTTGTCGAAGACTTCATATCTCTCGACCCGGGCATGAGCTTGAAAAACCATTTTCAGCTCTTCGAAAATCTCATATGCTCCGTGTCTCTCAAAACGCTTTTGGAGCCCCGTTCTAAGCTGTAAAGCATGCCGCACTGAACGAGGGAGTAATCATCGGTACGTGTCTGCCAAGCGTTCATAACTTCTTGTTCTGCAGGGAGAATAGGTGCTTCACCTAGCGGTGCTTGTAGGACATAATCTTTCTTGGCAGCTATGAGGATGATCCTCAGGTTCCGGACCCAGTCCGTATAGTTGCTGCCATCGTCTTTTAGCTTGGTTTTCTCTAGGAACGCGTTGAAGTTGAGGACAACGTTGGCCATTTGATCTACAATACATGTTGTAAAGATTTTAGACTAAGTTCATGATAATTAAGTTCATCTAAATCAAATTCTTCAATGAACTCCCACTCAGATAGACATCCCTCCAGTCATCTAAGTATAACATGATCCGAGTCAACTAGGCCGTGTCCGATCATCACGTGAGACGGACTAGTCAACATCGGTGAACATCTTCATGTTGATCGTATCTTCTATACAACTCATGCTCGACCTTTCGGTCTTCTGTGTTCCGAGGCCATGTCTGGACATGCTAGGCTCGTCAAGTCAACCTAAGTGTTTGCATGTGTAAATCTGTCTTACACCCGTTGTATGTGAACGTTGGAATCTATCACACCCGATCATCACGTGGTGCTTCGAAACAACGAACTGTCGCAACGGTGAACAGTTAGGGGGAACACTTTCTTGAAATTATTATGAGGGATCATCTTATTTACTACCGTCGTTCTAAGTAAACAAGATGCAAAAACATGATAAACATCACATGCAATCAAATAATAATAATAGTGGCATGATATGGCCAATATCACATAGCTCCTTTAATCTCCATCTTGGGGCTCCATGATCATCTTGTCACCGGCATGACACCATGATCTCCATCATCGTGTCTCCATGAAGTTGCTCGCCAAACATTACTTCTACTACTATGGCTAACACGTTTAGCAATAAAGTAAAGTAATTTACATGGCGTTTCTCAATGACACGCAGGTCATACAAAAATAAAGACAACTCCTATGGCTCCTGCCGGTTGTCATACTCATCGACATGCAAGTCGTGATTCCTATTACAATAGCATGAACATCTCATACATCACATATATATCATTCATCATTCATCACAACTTTGGCCATATCACATCACAAAACACTTGCTGCAAAAACAAGTTAGACGTCCTCTAATTGTTGTTGCAAGTTTTACGTGGCTGCAATAGGGTTCTAGCAAGAACATTTTCTTACCTACGTGAAAGCCACAATGTGATTTGTCAACTTCTATTTACCCTTCATAAGGACCCTTTTCATCGAATCTGCTCCAACTAAAGTGGGAGAGACAGACACCCGCCAGCCACCTTATGCAACTAGTGCATGTTAGTCGGTGGAACCGGTCTCACGTAAGTGTACGTGTAAGGTTGGTCCGGGCCGCTTCATACCACAATACTGTTGAAGCAAAATAAGACTAGTAGCGGCAAAAAAGTTGACAACATCTATGCCCACAACAAATTGTGTTCTACTCGTGCAAAAGGAACTACGCATAGACCTAGCTCTGATACCACTGTTGGGGAACGCAGCAGAAAACAAAAATTTTCCTACGGTTTCACCAAGATCCATCTAGGAGTTCATCTAGCAACGAGTGATCGGATTGCATCTACATACCTTTGTAGATCACGCGCGGAAGCGTTCAAAGAACGGGGATGAGGAAGTCATACTCAACGTGATCCAAATCACCGAAGATCCTAGCGCCGAACGGACGGCACCTCCGTGTTCAACACACGTACGGTCAGCGTGACGTATCCTCCTTCTTGATCCAGCAAGGGGGAAGGAGAGGTTGATGAAGATCCAGCAGCACGACGGCGTGGTGGTGGATGCAGGGGTCACCGCAGCAGGGCTTCGCCGTTTTACTGCGAGAGGGAGAGGTGTAGCAGGGGAGAGGGAGGCGCCAAGACTCAAGGGTGCGGCTGCCCCTCCCTCCCCCCTTTATATAGGCTCCCCTAGGGGGGGCGCTGGACCTAGGAGATGGGATCTCCTAGGGGGGGGCAAGGGGTGGAGTGCCCCCCAAGCCAGGTGGGGCGCCCCCCACCCTAGGGTTCCCAACCCTAGGCGCATGGGGTGGGCCAAGGGGGGCGCACCAGCCCACTATGGGCTGGTTCCCCTCCCCACTTTGGCCCATGGGGCCCTCCGGGATGGGTGGCCCCACCCGGTGGACCCCGGGACCCTTCTGGTGGTCCCGGTACAATACCGGTGACCCCCGAAACTCTCCGGATGGCCGAAACTGCACTTCCTATATATAATTCTTCACCTCCGGACCATTCCGGAACTCCTCGTGACGTCCGGGATCTCATCCGGGACTCCGAACAACTTTTGGGTCACTGCATATTATATCTCTACAACCCTAGCGTCACCGAACCTTAAGTGTGTAGACCCTACGGGTTGAGACATGTAGACATGAACGAGATGGCTCTCCGGTCAATAACCAACAGCGGGATCTGGATACCATGTTGGCTCCCACATGCTCCTTGATGATCTCATCGGATGAACCACGATGTTGAGGATTCACGCAACCCCATATACAATTCCCTTTGTCAATCGGTACGTTACTTGCCCGAGATTCGATCGTCGATATCCCAATACCTCGTTCAATCTCGTTACCGGCAAGTCACTTTACTCGTACCGTAATGCATGATCCCGTGACCAGACACTTGGTCACTTTGAGCTCATTATGATGATGCATTACCGAGTGGGCCTAGAGATACCTCTCCGTCATACGGAGTGACAAATCCCAGTCTTGATCCGTGTCAACCCAACAGACACTTTTGGAGATACCCATAGTATACCTTTATAGTCACCCAGTTACGTTGTGACGTTTGGTACCCCCAAAGCACTCCTACGGTATCCGGGAGTTACACGATCTCATGGTCTAAGGAAAAGATACTTGACATTGGAAAAACTCTAGCAAACGAACTATACGATCTTGTGCTATGTTTAGGATTGGGTCTTGTCCATCACATCATTCTCCTAATGATGTGATCTCATTATCAATGACATTCAATGTCCATAGTTAGGAAACCATGACTATCTGTTGATCAACGAGCTAGTCAACTAGAGTCTTACTAGGGACATGTTGGTGTCTATCTATTCACACATGTATTATGATTGCCAGATAACACAATTATAGCATGAATAAAAGACAATTATCATGAACAAGGAAATATAATAATAATCCTTTTATTATTGCCTCTAGGGCATATTTCCAACAGCCTGCCCACGGCTGGAGGTCGTCAGGTGATCCGTCTGCATTGAAGGTGCACGTCGGGCCTTCGCCCGTGTGAAAATGCAGTGGGTCAAGCTAGACGCTGTGAAGCTTATCAAGGAGGGGCCGCCGAAGGGCAAGGAGCACTGCCACCCCGAGATGTACTACGAGGGTGTTCTGCCGGGCGCCCGTCTTACCGCGGATGAGTGTTCACAAAATGTAATATTTGAATGAGACTTGCTCGTTTTTTATCCTGTGTAATGAAAACTTGTTTCATATGCGCTATGCAACGCTTGTGTGAATTTAAAATATTACCTTCTGTTTGGCTGTTTATCCAATTTGAGAGATGGCTAGTCCTCGGCTTCTGCCCCCATGCCACGAGTTCCGGGGTGTTCGGGATAAACCTGAGCACTCTTGTTCCCATGTTTGGGTCCTTCGAGGGAGGTGCTCAGCACAACGAACAAGGCAACCGGACTAATAATGCTTTATCGCTCTCACTTAGCCATAGAATTCTATAATTTTAAATTTCGGCGAAGCCCCTGGTATTCGGAAGGCCGAATTCGGGGTGCGATACACGCTTGTAGGCCGGACGGAGCCGGCCCTTCGCCCTAAGCGGCATAAGTCTTTAAGGACTCGAAAAACCTCGCCGAACAGCGACCAGTCTCTCGCCTTATCATGACAGTCAGTTTTAGCTTTCTCTACTGAGGTGCTCGGCCCGGCAGAACCGGGGCATTCTCCTAGCACTACCTTAGCCGATAGAGCGGAACGTAAGGTACCAAAACATAGGAGCCGGGCAAACCCAACATTTGACCAAAGATATGATTCGGAGCTGATGCATATAATGCTATAAGTTTGGGGTGCCGCACTTGTGAAAGTGTTCGGACTTTTCACACCATATTGTTGGTATGTATGCCCCTGGTGCATTGGCCATACCAGAGTGCACGGTTGCTAGGCGTCATTAATGAACACATAGATATGTATACATATAACAAAAATGCGATAATAATCGTAATGTCATGCATTGTGTATTAAAAAATTGCATTAAAGCGGAGTGATACAGATAGTGTAACGAGCAAAAGAGTAGGACTATGTCCCTTCCAAGGGCGAGCTGAGGAATTATGTGAAATCTGTAATCCACCTGGGAATTCCGTAGTCGTCGGCCTCCTTGGTTGCTGTATCATGTGTTCGGCAATAGAGCTGCCGGACAGTGTTTCCAGAGATTGAAGTACTGAAAGAAAAAGGAAAATAACCAAACGGGAAGCCCCTGGTGCGGTTTAGGCCATGTTTTGGGACGTGCTATAGTTGTGCCTCCCCCTCCCCATCTATGCCCATGGTATTTTTAGTGCGTAATGGTGTACGCGCGGCACGAACAACGTCGTTGGGCTGGGGTTGGGGTGGCCGCCGTATTGCTACGCAAGCTCAGATCGTGCCAGGCGGTCTATTTGCCGATTGCCCCGAGCGCGCTTGAATGTGTCCGGGCTTTGAAATGCCGAACTGGTAGATTGCCTTGAAAGGCTTCTTTGCGCTTCTGCTGCGAGGGCCGCGGTGTGCTCCTCTGTTCGGAGAGAGTGCTCTGTGTTTCCATTAACTATAATAACTCCGCGAGGTCCTGGCATCTTGAGCTTGAGGTATGCATAATGTGGTACCGCATTGAATCTAGCGAATGCGGTTCGTCCGAGCAGTGCGTGATAACCACTGCGGAACAGGACTATATTGAAGATTAACTCTTCGCTTCGGAAGTTATCCGGGGATCCGAAGACCACTTCCAGTGTAATTGAGCCTGTGCAGTGGGCCTCTACGCCTGGAATGACGCCTTTAAAGGTCGTCTTTGTGGGTTTGATCCTTGAGGGGTCTATACCCATTTTGCGCACTGTGTCCTGATAAAGCAGGTTCATGCTACTACTGTTATCCATGAGGACTTGAGTGAGGTGAAATCCGTCAATGATTGGGTCTAGGACCAGTGCGGCGAATCCGCCGTGACGGATACTAGTGAGGTGGTCCCTGCGATCAAAGGTGATCGGACAGGAGGACCAAGGGTTGAACTTTGGGGCGACTGGCTCCAGCGCATATACGTCCCTGAGCGCACGCTTCCGCTCCCTCTTGGGGATGTGGGTTGCGTATATCATGTTCACCGTCCTCACTTGCGGGGGAAACCTCTTCTGTCCTCCAGTGTGCGGCTACCGGGGTTCTTCCTCGTCATCGCTATGCGGCCCCTTGTCCTTGTTTTCGGCAATTAACTTGCCGGCCTACTTGAACACCCCACAATCCCTGTTGGTGTGATTGGATGGCTTGTCTGGGGTGCCGTGTATTTGACACGAGCGATCGAGTATACGGTCCAAGCTGGACGGACCCGGCGTACTTTGTTTGAATGGCTTTTTCCGCTGACCGGGTTTGGAGCCTTTGAATCCGGCATTGACTGCCGTATCCTCAGTACTTTCGCCGTTAATGAGGCACTTATGCTTTTTGCGACGTGACCTGCTGTTCCCGTCCTTGGTATCTGAGGTACCATGGTTCTTTGATGTGTTGTTAGTGCGAGCCAACCAGCTGTCTTCTCCCACACAAAAGCGGGTCATGAGCGTCGTGAGGGCTGCCATAGATTTCGGCTTTTCCTGACCAAGGTGTCGGGCTAGCCACTCGTCTCGGATGTTGTGCTTGAAAGCCGCTAAGGCCTCCGCATCCGGATAGTCGACGATTTGGTTTTTGTTTGTACAGAACCGGGTCCAGAATTGCCTGGCCGACTCTTCTGGCTGCTGAATTATGTGGCTCAAGTCATCGGTGTCTGGTGGTCGCACATAAGTGCCCTGAAAGTTGTCGAGGAATGCGGCTTCCAGATCTTCCCAACAACTAATGGAGTCCGCTGGCAAGCTATTAAGCCAATGCCGTGCTGGTCCTTTGAGTTTTAGTGGGAGGTACTTGATGGCATGTAAGTCATCACCGCGGGCCATGTGGATGTGGAGGAGGAAGTCCTCAATCCATACAGCGGGATCTGTTGCGCCGTCGTATGATTCAATGTCTACAGGTTTGAAACCTTCTGGGAATTGATGTTCCATTACTTTGTCTGTGAAGCATAAGGGGTGTGCGGCGCCTCTGTATTGGGCTATATCGCGACGCAGCTCGTATGGGTCCTGCCCGCTGTGTTGGCCCGGCCGGATTTGCTTTTACTGTATCCGGCGTGACGTTTACCGTCTCGTAGAGTGGTGCGCCCTCGTGATCCGTAGATCGATCTTGAGTGCTTTGCTTTGTCCTCCAATATGTCTCGCAGGTCTGGCGTATCTCCCCATGCCTTTTTATTTGGATGGCGTTAGGGTGGAGGCTGAGCTTTCGGCATGAATGCCTCTCTATCGCGGCCATGAGGTGGCCAATCAGCCGTATCATACGCTTATTCCTCCAGTCAGGGTAGTAACATGCGCCTTGGGTAACTCTTGGAGGGACGCTCGAGTTTATATTCCTCGGCTGCGAGGACTTCAGTCCATTTGTCAGCTAGCAGATCTTGATCAGCTTGAAGCTGCTGCTGCTTTTTCTTTAGGCTATTTGCCGTGGCCATAAGCCCGCGCTTGAAGCGCTCTTGTTCGATGGGATCCTTTGGTACGGCGAATTCATTGTCGCCAAGGCTTGCCTCGTCTAGGGGGCATGTAATTGTCATCCTCCTCCTCTCCGCCAGCCGCTCTCTCAGGAGAGCTGGCTCCTTCATCCTCCTGATCTAACTCTTGCTGGAGGGGGTTTTCGTTGTCTTCGGCGCTATCTGGAGTGTTATTATCTCCTGTGCCGGTATCACCACTTTTTCTTTGGCGGGACTTAGAGCGGTGCCGCTGACGTCGGCGCTTGGGTTGCTTCTTGGAGGGGTCATCCTCCACTATCTCGTCGCCGCTGCCTTCATTGGGTGTGTCCACCATGTATATGTCATACGACGAGGTGGCTTTCCAGTGCCCTATATGTGCTGGTTCATGTTCGTCTCCTACATCGTCGTCCATACCGTCGATGTCTTCGGAGTTGAAGTCGAGCATGTTGGTTAAATTATCGACAGTGGCTACAAAGTGGGTGGTGGGTGGGCGTCGAATTTCTTCGTCGTCTGCATCCCAGTCCTGTTGGCCATGATCCGGCTAGGGCTCTCCTGACAAAGAGAGAGACCTTAGTGAATTCAGAATGTCGCCGAAGGGCGAGTGTTGAAAGATATCCGCAGCAGTGAATTCCATGATCGGCGCCCAGTCGGATTCGATTGGCAGGGGCGCGGATGGTTCGGGGTCCGGAGGAGAGTCCAGCACCTTGGAGTCACGGGCTGCGCAGAGGATTATGCTAGTGTTCGGCTCGATCGCCATTGAGACTGCAGCCCCTGAGGCGGTGTCTAGCCACCCGTCCTCGATTGGTGCAGCTGGCTCCGAGCTAAGGGTCGGAGCTGGTGTGGGCGCGGCCTCTGGAGTACCCTCTGATGGCAGAGCTAGGTCATGCCCATCGAGACAGTGCGGCGCGCCCGGCTGTGGCTCGAATCCGTCGAAGATCAAGTCTCCGCGGATGTCGGCCGTGTAGTTCAAACTTCCAAATCTGACCTGATGGCCAGGGGCGTAGCTTTCAATCTGCTCCAGATGGCCAAGCAAATTAGCCCACAGTGCAAAGCCGCCAAATACGAAGATCTGTCCGGGGAGAAAAGTCTCACCCTGGACTGCATCGCTACCGATGATAGTAGGAGCCATCAAGCCTAACGGTGATGACACAGAGGAACTCTCAATGAAAGCACCAATGTCGGTGTCAAAACCGGCGGATCTCGGGTAGGGGGTCCCGAACTATGCGTCTAGGCGGGATGGTAATAGGAGGCAAGGGACACGAAGTTTTACCCAGGTTCGGGCCCTCTTGATGGAGGTAAAAACCTACGTCCTGCTTGATTAATATTGAAGATATGGGTGTTACAAGAGTAGATCTACCACGAGATCAGAGAGGCTAAACCCTAGAAGCTAGCCTACGGTATGATTGTATGTTGTGATTGTTGTCCTACGGACTAAAACCCTCCGGTTTATATAGACACCGGAGAGGGTTAGGGTTACACAAGGTCGGTTACAAAGGAGGAGATATCCATATACGTATTGCCTAGCTTGCCTTCCATGCCAAGTAGAGTCCCATCCGGACACGAGACGAAGTCTTCAATCTTGTATCTTCATAGTCTAACAGTCCAGCTAATGGAGATAGTCCGGCTGTCCGGAGACCCCCTAATCCAGGACTCCCACACCTAGCATATGCAGATATGGCCTCGGAACACTAAGACCGAAAGGTCGAGCGTGAATCATATACACTACTGCAGGAGACTACTAATGCGACACTACAATCAGAGACCCTTTGCCGAAACTATGTGCGATGCAATAATCGCAAATGGTGGTGTAAAAAATCATCAAAAAGGTGCAAAACGTTTGCGATGATGGCTGCATCAAACACGGTTAAGATTTTAGTTGCGTGTGCGATGTAGGGCATACGGTTAATCCATTCAAACTGTCTGCGATGAGGCAGAACAACAGAAACAGGCAGCCATAACAATGTGTCTGCGATGCAGGACACACGGTTAATTCATTCGAACTGTTTACAATGAGGTAGAACAACTTAAACGGGCAGCCATATCAATGTGTGTGCGATATACGGCATACGGTTAACTCGGACAAACTGTTTTCGATTAGGGAACACAATAGAAACGGTTCAACCTAACAAGATGTGTGTTATATGCGGCATACAGTTCACATGGATGAACTATTTGCGATGAGCCAAAAGAACACAAGCGAGTCGTGTAAACAAGATGTGTGTCATACGTGGCAAATAGCCGACTCGGATGAACTGTTTGCGATGAGAAATTACAACACAGACGATCAATACAGTTACTTCATGTGTGATTCTATGTGTACAAAAAAACTTTAAAAAATGCAAGCTAGTTGCTTGCAGTGGGTAGGAGTATCGCAGACGATGCGTCTGCGAGTACTCGTGTGCGATGATTAGTATGTTACACATACGTTTCCTTATTTGAACATGTGTGTGAATTTGCAATATGGACAGTTAATATGCAAATGCCTTCTGGACATCGGGCACATGCTTAAACTCAATGAACCGTGTACGATACTAATACTTTCCATGAAAATTTATGAACTTGGGTAACAACATTTGAGTAACATATATATAGTGGTTACACTATCCGACAAAAGGAGGATCTTCGTAACACGGTTTTGACAACCATATGATCCATATCTACATACTTAACATAGTAACAACTATCACATTTTAAGAGGTTAAGGGCCAACAACCATATGGTCCATATCTACATACTTAACATATATAGTAGCAACTAGCACATTTTAAGAGGCTGAGGGCCAACAACCACAACTATCCACTGGAAGCAGCTTGACCACGGCGACTCGACATCTCGTCAATGAAAAGGAAGAGCCCTTCTGTGCCTTGGTAGAGCAGGAGTAGAACAATGTCTCCGGTTTTCCAATATGGATGCATTACCACGAGAAGCAAGAACTTGTTAATTTGAATGGTTCCATTTTTGCGGGAAATGCAGTACCTTGCAATCACTTTGGCGTTATTAGCAGGCACAAGTGTAATTCGACCAGCCGGGAAATCGATCCAGGAACGGCTACAGGGGCAATTTCTGTTGACATGTAGAATAAAAAACAATTGTAACATATCGTTGAAGATATATATAGTTTATGAGCATCAACATTAAAATAAGACTTTTTACCAGCGCTTTGTGCACACAATTGGTCTTGTTCAGTGTGTGCATCATAGGTCTAATTAATCCCATCCAAAATCCAGCGTTCATAGGATGTGCTATCTCTGTCAGATTATCAACAAAGTTTATTACATGCTTCAAATCCTTCCAGTGAAATTTGGTACGCTTAGTAACATACAGATCGTTCACTATGCATCCAACATATCCTCCTCAAAAGGTGAAAAGGTATTATTTATTCAGAACATGGCAGAAGAATATATAGTGTGCATAAATTGGTAAACATAATTTGTTACTGCCTAGGAACAGAGTCAGAATATGATATCACAATTGGTTGCTTAAATAGTGATCAATTGGTTGCTTAAATAGTAATATGACAGCATGGAGAAAGTTGAAAGGACACTAACCTCGATCAGACTTTGATCGGCGGATGTCACTGGGGAAGTAAACATCCATATTAATTAGACCAGGCTATGGTGCACGCACTAGAATTTTATTGCTAGTTTTTAGTTCATAACACTTAGACATTTTTCTCCAAAGGTCTGCATTAAAATAGGAGTGACCATCTTTATCAAGTTTTACGCTAACCATCATTGTAAATACATGTTGCGTTGTCAATATGACATCCTGGGAGTCATCAGCAAAGTAAAGCCCAAGATTTCCTTCTACTCTTGTTCTTGCAAAGCAAGGGATGTACTGCTTGAAATGAAAATTAAGATCGTAAATTAGATATATTGAAATAACTGAGCAAGATGCAAATATGGGAGTAACTGATAGAACATATCCATGTATAGATGCAAGCAAAGTACAAAAATATAGAATTAAAAATAGATAATGTAACAAAGATTTGATGCAAATATATAGATAATGTAGCAACAGACGGTATGTGTTCACAAATTTAGGCCATGCCGGCCGTGGTAGGTTGAGATTGAACATACCGAGCGCTCCCTGAAGTCATCCGGAATAGTGAGATAGAACTTCGTTTCCGACTGGCCACGACTATAGTTACCCGATTTGTGCTCGCACTGTGCACACATGAATGAACACCCATGAATCAGCTAGAACAAAAATGATTCCACGACGATTTCCGTCAGTTAATTAACAGCGACGGACGGACTACAATAAGAGATGAGTGAATATTTTGCTAATTAAGTTGATTACCTCATGAGAAAAATCCCAGGCCCAATCCCGTAGAAAACCCCAGTCGACCAGAGTCTAGAATGTCGTTGCAGATAGGCGGCGGAAAGCGCTGGAGGTGAAACCTAGTGCCGTTTGGAGCGCGACCTACGCCCGCTGCCAACAGTCGTCGAGCTTAGGGTGCAGAGTTGCGGAGGAGTCCACGGCGAGTGAGTGGGGACGAAGTGGGCGAGGGTTTTCTTTTCCTTTTGCATGTGTGAGTGAACACACACGGTTCACAGAGGCAATGGAGATGAATCATGTGCGATAGTAAATCACCGAGATTGAATGAGAATCCAAATTTCCTTTGTCCTTCATCCATGAGTTTCTTTCTACGATGAACATAAACCCTGCTAATCACCGTGTTCAAATTTGACACTTTTCCGGGTTCATTTACAATATTTAGGGGATTATTTTCATTTTGTAGGCATTAATGCACGTAATTCAAATTCAAAAATTGGTGCATGATACGTCCATTCTGCATCATGCTTTTATATCGATATTTATTGCATTATGGGTTGTTGTTACACATAATGTCATAATACTTATGCCTATTCTCTCTTATATTACAAGGTTTACATGAAGAGGGAGAATGCCGGCAGCTGGAATTCTGGGCTGGAAAAGGAGCAAATATTAGAGACCTATTCTACACAACTCCAAAAGTCCTGAAACTTCACAGGAGCACGTTTTGGAATATATAAGAAATATTGGCAAAAGAATCAACCAGATGGGGCCCACACCCTGGCCATGAGGGTGGGGGCGCGCCCTACCCCCTGTCTCATGGGCCCCCTGGCAGGCCTCCGGTGCCCATCTTCTGCTATATGAAGTCTTTCGTCTGAGAAAAAATCATGAGCGAGCTCACGGGATAGAACTCCGCCGCGACGAGGCGGAACCTTGGCGGAACCAATCTAGGGCTCCAGCGGAGCTGTTCTGCCGGGGAAACATCCCTCCGGGAGGGGGAAATCATCACCATCGTCATCACCATCGATCCTCTCATTGGGAGGGGGGTCAATTTCCATCAACATCTTCACCAACACCATCTCATCTCAAACCCTAGTTCATCTCTTGTATCCAATCTTTGTCTCAAAACCTCAGATTGGTGCCTGTGGGTTGCTAGTAGTGTTGATTACTCCTTCTAGTTGATGCTAGTTGGTTTACTTGGTGGAAGATCATATGTTCATATCCTTTATGCATATTAATACCCCTCTGATTATGAACATGAATATGATATGTGAGTAGTTACGTTTGTTCCTGAGGACATGGGAGAAGTCTTGCTATAAGTAGTCATGTGAATTTGGTATTCGTTCGATATTTTGATGAGATGTATGTTGTCTCTCCTCTAGTGGTGTCATGTGAATGTCGAATACATGACACTTCACCATTGTTTGGGCCTAGAGGAAGTAATGGGAAGTAATAAGTAGATGATGGGTTGCTAGAGTGACAGAAGCTTAAACCCTAGTTTATGAGTTGCTTCGTAAGGGGCTGATTTGGATCCATATGTTTCGTTCTAGGGTTAGGTTTACCTTAATACTTCTTTTGTAGTTGCGGATGCTTGCAAGAGGGGTTAATCATAAGTGGGATGCTTGTCCAAGGAATAGTAGTGCCCAAGCACTGGTCCACCCACATATCAAATTATCAAAGTACCGAACGCGAATCATATAAACGTGATGAAAACTAGCTTGACGATAATTACCATGTGTCCTCGGGAGCGCTTTCCTTTATATAAGAGCTTGTCCATGCTTGTATTTTTCTACAAAAAGGATTGGTCCATCTTACTGCACCTTATTTACTTTTGTTACTTTTTACCCGTTACAAATTACCTTATCATGAAACTATCTGTTACCAATAATTTTAGTGTCTGCAGAGAATACCTTACTGAAAACTGCTTATCATTTCCTTCTGCTCCTCGTTGGGTTCGACACTCTTAGTTATCGAAAGGACTACGATAGATCCCCTATACTTGTGGGTCATCAAGACTCTTTTCTGGCGCCGTTGCCGGGGAGTGAAGCGCCTTTGGTAGGTGGAATTTAGTAAGGAAAAATTTATATAGTGTGCTGAAATTTACTGTCACTTGTTACTATGGAACATAATCCTTTGAGGGGCTTGTTCGGGGTATCTTCACCCCGACCAGTAGAGCAAAGAGTCACTCCTCAACCTACTGAACCTACTGAAAATGTTTACTTTGAAATTCCTTCGGATATGATAGAGAAACTGCTAGCTAATGCTTTCACAGGTGATGGAACATTACATCCCGATTTGCAGCTAATCTATGTGGATGAAGTTTGTGGATTATTTAAGCTTGCAGGTATGCCCGAGGATGTTATCAATAATAAGATCTTCCCTTTATCTTTGAAGGGAAAGGCATTGACATGGTTTAGGCTATGTGATGATATGGGATCATGGAACTACAAACAATTGAAATTGGAATTTCACCAGAAGTTTTATCCTATGCATCTAGTTCATCATGATCGTAATTATATATATAATTTTTGGCCTCACGAAGGAGAAAGCATCGCTCAAGCTTGGGGGAGGCTTAAGTCAATGTTATATTCATGCCCCAATCATGAGCTCTCAAGAGAAATTATTATTCAAAAAATTTATGCTCGGCTTTCTCTCAATAATCGCTCCATGCTCGATACTTCTTGTACTGGTTCTTTTATGATGAAGACTATTGAATTCAAATGAGATTTATTGGAAAGAATTAAACGCAACTCTGAATATTGGGACCTCGACGAAGGTCAGGAGTGATACGTATCCGTCATATCTACTTTTCCAAACACTTTTGCCCTTGTTTTGGATTCTAACTTGCATGATATGAATGGAACTAACCTGGACTGACGCTGTTTTCAGCAGAATTACCATGGTGTTATTTATGTGCAGAAACAAAAGTTCTCGGAATGACCTGAAACTTCACGGAACATCTTTTCAGAAATAATAAAAAATCCTTGCAAAAGATGAAGGCCAAGGGGCCCACCACCTGTCCACGAGGGTGGGGGCGCGCCTACCCCCCTAGGGCGCGCCCCCTACCTTGTGGGCCCCCTGGAGCTCCTCCAACCTCAACTCCAACTCTATATATTTTGTTTCGAGGAGAAAAAAAATCAAAGAGAAGGATTCATCGCGTTTTACGATACGGAGCCGCCGCCAAGCCCTAAAACCTCTCAGGAGGGCTGATCTGGAGTCCGTTCGGGGCTCCGGAGAGGGGAATCCGTCGCCATCGTCATCATCAACCATCCTCCATCACCAATTTCATGATGCTCACCGCCGTGCGTGAGTAATTCCATTGTAGGCTTGCTGGACGGTGATGGGTTGGATGAGATTTATCATGTAATCGAGTTAGTTTTGTTAGGGTTTGATCCCAAGTATCCACTATGTTCTGAGATTGATGTTGCTATGACTTTGCTATGCTTAATGCTTGTCACTAGGGCCCGAGTGCCATGATTTCAGATCTGAACCTATTATGTTTTCATCAATATATGAGAGTTCTTGATCCTATCTTGCAAGTCTATAGTCACCTATTATGTGTTATGATCCGTTAACCCCGAAGTGACAATAATCGGGATACTTACCGGTGATGACCATAGTTTGAGGAGTTCATGTATTCACTATGTGCTAAAGCTTTGTTCCGGTACTCTATTAAAAGCAGGCCTTAATATCCCTTAGATTCCATTAGGACCCCGTTGCCACGGGAGGGTAGGACAAAAGATGCCATGCAAGTTCTTTTCCATAAGCATGTATGACTATATTCGGAATACATGCCTACATTACATTGTTGAATTGGAGCTAGTTCTGTGTCACCCTAGGTTATGACTGCTACATGATGAACCGCATCTGACATAATTCTCCATCACTGATCCATTGCCTACGAGATTTCCATATATTGTTCTTCGCTTATTTACTTTTCTGTTGCTATTGCTATCATCACTACAAAGTACCAAAAACATTACTTTTGCTACCGTTACCTTTTGCTACCGTTACCACTACTATCATATTACTTTGCTACTAAATACTTTGCTGCAGATATTAAGTTTCCAGGTGTGGTTGAATTGACAACTCAGCTGCTAATACTTGAGAATATTCTTTGGCTCCCCTTGTGTCGAATCAATAAATTTGGGTTGAATACTCTACCCTCGAAAACTGTTGCGATCCCCTATACTTGTGGGTTATCAATACTATTTTCTGGCGCCGTTGCCGGGGAGCATAGCTCTATTCTTTGAGTGACTTGGGATTTATATCTGCTTATCATTATGAAGAACTTGAGAGATCCAAAAACCAAGATTTATCCCTCAACTACGAGGGGAGGTAAGGAACTGCCATCTAGCTCTGCACTTGATTCACCTTCTGTTTTGAGTAAGCTTGCGACACCTAAACCTGCTTCTGCTATTCGTTCTGATATGTCGCATGTTATTGATGATGCCACTTCTGCTATGCATGATACTTATGATGAAACTACTTCTATGCTTGATAGTACTGTGCCACTTGGTGAATTTCTTGATGAACAACTTGCTAGGGTTAGAGAGTGAAAATATTGAATCTGATAATACTGATGAAAGTGATGATGAAGACTCACCTGTTATTCCTAAGGGTTATGTTTTTGATAAAGATGCTTCTTTAGCTATTTTAGCTTGCAAAGATAGATACGAACTCAAGAGGTTATTAGCTAAATGGAAGCAGCAATCTCTTAATGCTAGAATGAAACCTGACCCTGCTTTCGCTACTTCACCTATCTGTGTTACTGATAAGGATTATGAATTCTCTGTTGATCCTGATATAATTACTTTGGTTGAATCTGATCCTTTTCATGGCTATGAATCTGAAACTGTTGTGGCACATCTTACTAAATTAAATGATATAGCCACCCTTTTCACTAATGATGAGAGAACTCGCTACTTTTATATCCTTAAAATATTTCTGTTCTCGTTAAAGGGTGATGCTAAGATATGGTTTAATTCTCTTGATCCTAGTTGTGTGCGTAGTCCCCAGGATATGATTTATTACTTCTCTGCTAAATATTTCCCTGCTCATAAGAAACAAGCTGCTTTAAGGGATATATACAATTTTGTGCAAATTGAAGAAGAGAGTCTCCCACAAGCTTGGGGGAGGCTTCTCCAATTACTTAATGCTTTGCCTGATCATCCTCTTAAGAAAAATGAAATACTTGATATCTTTTATAATGGACTAACCGATGCCTCCAGAGATTACCTGGATAGTTGTGCTGGTTCTATTTTCAGGGAAAGAACACCGGATGAAGCTGAAATTCTATTGAATAATATGTTGGAAAATGAAAATAATTGGACACTTCCTGAACCAACTCCTGAGCCTATTCCTAAACCAACTCCGAAGAACAGGGGTATTCTATTTCTCAGTCTTGAAGATATGCAAGAGGCAAAGAAATCTATGAAAGAAAAAAGTATTAAAGCTGAAGATGTTAAGAATTTACCTCCTATTGAAGAAATACACGGTCTTAACTTACCGCCTGTTGAAGAAACATATGATCTTAATCCATTACCTATTGAAGAAACTCATGGTCTTGATAACCCGACACATGTAGTAGTAAAGGTAAATTCTCTCTATAGATATGATAACGCTGAAATTCCATTTACTAAGTTTGCTAGCCCATGCTTAGATGAGTTTGATAAATTTATGGCTAAACAAGAAGATTTTAATGCTTATTTTGGTAGACAATTGAAATACAATTCAAATATGCTTGAACACTTGGGTGATTATATGGCTAATGTCAAAGGTGAACTTAAACTTATTAGTAAACATGCTTCTATGGTTACCACTCAAGTAGAACAAGTACTTAAAGCTCAAAATGATTTGCTCAATGAATTGAATAGCAAGAATAATGATAATGTTGTTAGAGTTATGACTAGAGGTGGTAAAATGACTCAGGAACCTTTGTATCCTGAAGGCCACCCTAAGAGAATTGAGCAAGATTCTCAGAGAAATAATATAGATGCACCTAGTCCTTCTAAAAGGAAGAAAAATAAAAATGATAGGACTTTGCATGCTTCTAGTGAACCTATTACTGAAACACCTGAGAATCCAAATGACATTTCTATTTCTGATGCTGAAACACAATCTGGTAATGAACCTGAAACTGGTGATAATGCTAATGATAATGTTCATGATGATGCTCAACCTAGTAATGATAATGATATAGAAATTGAACTTGCTGTTGATTGATGACCCACAAGTATAGGGGATCTATCGTAGTCCTTTCGATAAGTAAGAGTGTCGAACCCAACGAGGAGCAGAAGGAAATGATAAGCGGTTTTCAGCAAGGTATTCTCTGCAAGTACTGAAATAAGTGGTAACAGATAGTTTTATGATAAGATAAATTGTAACGAGCAATAAGTAACAAAAGTAAATAAAGTGCAGCAAGGTGTCCCAATCCTTTTTGTAGCAAAGGACAAGCTAGAACAAACTCTTATATAAGGAAAAGCACTCCCGAGGACACATGGGAATATCGTCAAGCTAGTTTTCATCACGTTCATATGATTCGCGTTCGATACTTTGATAATTTGATATGTGGGTGGACCGGTGCTTGGGTGCTATTCTTACTTGAACAAGCATCCCACTTATGATTAACCTCTATTGCAAGCATCCGCAACTACAACAAAAGTATTAAGGTAAACCTAACCATAGCATGAAACATGTGGATCAAAATCATCCCCCTACGAAGCAACGCATAAACTAGGGTTTAAGCTTCTGTCACTCTAGCAACCCATCATGTACTTATTACTTCCCAATGCCTTCCTCTAGGCCCAAATAATGGTGAAGTGTTATGTAGTCGACGTTCACATAACACCACTAGAGGCTAGACAACATACATCTTATCAAAATATCAAACGAATACCAAATTCACATGACTACTAATAGCAAGACTTCTCCCTTGTCCTCAGGAACAAATGTAATTACTCACAAAGCATATTCATGTTCATAATCAGAGGGGTAATAATATGCATATAGGATCTGAACATATGATCTTCCACCAAATAAACCAACTAGCATCAACTACAATGAGTAATCAACACTACTAGCAACCTACTGGCACCAATCCCGGACTTTGAGACAAGAATTGGATACAAGAGATGAACTAGGGTTTGGAGATGAGATGGTGCTGGTGAAGATGTTGATGGAGATTGCCCTCTCCCGATGAGAGGAGCGTTGGTGATGATGATGGTGATGATTTCCCCCTCCAGGAGGGATGTTTCCCCGGCAGAACAGCTCTGCCGGAACTCTAGATTAGATCCGCCAAGGTTCTGCCTCGTGGCGGCGGAGTCTCGTCCCGAAAAGTTCCTTCTTATTTTTTTATCATCGAAAGACTTCATATAGGAGAAGATGGACGTCGGAGAGCAACCAGGGGGCCCACGAGGTAGGGGGCATGCCCTAGGGGGGGCGCCCCCCACCCTCGTGAGCAGGGTGTGGGCCCCCTGGCCTTCATCTTTGGCGAGGATTTTTCTTTATTTATTTTAAGACGTTCCGTGGAGTTTCAGGACTTTTGGAGTTGTGCAGAATAGGTCTCTAATATTTGCTCCTTTTCCAGCCCAGAATTCTAGCTGTCGGCATTCTCCCTCTTTATGCAAACCTTGTAAAATAAGAGAGAATAGCCATAAGTATTGTGACATAAAGTGAAATAACAGTCCATAATGCAATAAATATCGATATAAAAGCATGATGCAAAATGGACGTATCAACTCCCCCAAGCTTAGACCGCGCTTGTCCTCAAGAGGAAAGCCGATAACAATAAATATGTCCTCATGTTTAGAGGTAGAGGCGTCGATAAAAATAAAATACGGACATGAAGGCATCATGATTATTCTCATAACAGCAACATATATAGATTTTGTCATATGATTACTTATGTTCAAGTGATGATCTATTCACAATGCAAAAGTATAAATCATAAACCTTATTGGGCTCCGACAAACTATAATCTCAGCCATTGAAGCAATTGCAATTTATCATAACATCGGAAAGAGTCTATGTCAGAGCTAAAAAGCAAGTCCACATACTCAACTATCATCTCGTCCTTCATAATTGCTAACACTCACGCAATACTTATGGTTACGGAGTTTTAATCGGACACAGAGAAAGATAGGGGCTTATAGTTTTTCCCCACAACCTTTTACCTCAAGGGTAATGTCAACAATAATGGTTCATGTTCCCCTACATCCAATTAGATATATATATATATATATATCATGTTCTTTCCAACATGCTGAGCTTGCCAAAGGATAAAATAAAAAAGAAAAGGTGAAGATCACCATGACTCTTGCATAAGGTAGAAGATAATAATAAAGGATAGGCCCTTCGCAGAGGGAAGCAGAGGTTGCCATGCGCTTTTATGGTTGGATGCATAAAATCTCAATGCAAAAGAACGTCACTTTATATTGCCCCTTGTGATATGAACCTTTATTATGCAGTCCGTCGCTTTTATTACTTCCACATCACAAGATCATATAAAGCTTATTTCTCCCACACCAATCAATCATACATATTTAGAGCAATTTTTATTGCTTTGCACCGATGACAACTTACTTGAAGGATCTTACTCAATCCATAGGTAGATATGGTGGACTCTCATGGAAAAACTGGTTTAAGGGTATTTGGAAGCACAATTAGTATTTCTACTTGGTGCTGAGAATTTGGCTAGCATGAGGGGGAAAGGCAAGCTCAACAAGTTAGAGGATCCATGACAACATACTTTATCTCAGATATAAGAAAGACATAACTCATTACGTTGTCTTCCTTGTCCAACATCAACTCTTTAGCATGTCATATTTTAATGAGTGCTCCCAATCATAAAAGATGTCAATGATAATATATCTATATGTGAAAACCTCTCTTTCCTTATTACTTCCTATTAATTGCAACAATGACCAGAGCTATGTCTGCCAACTCCCAACAACTTTTAATCATCATACTCTTTCTATGTGAAGTCATTACTCTAAATAAGATCAATATGAACTTTTTGTTTCTTTTTATTCTTTTCTTCTTTCTCTTATTCACCCAAGATCATGGCAAAATAATAAAGCCCTTGACTCAACACTAATCTTTATTATATATATAGCTCACGGACTCAATTACAAATAGAGATCATAAAGCAAACTCAAAACTAGATCATGCCATAAACTTTATTCTACTAGATCAAGGTACTTCTAATAGGATCGAACTAAGAAAAACGGTAAAGATAGGAGTTGTGATTGTGATACGATACCGGGGCACCTCCCCCAAGCTTGGCAGTTGCCAAGGGGAGTGCCCATACCCATGTGATTATGTCTCATTCTTTGTTGTCGGTGTAATATTCTTGGCGATGATTCCCCTCAGGATGCGGTTCTCCTCCTCGAGCTTATTGACTTGTCGTTTGAGGTCCATTATTTCCTTACGAAGCTTTCCTGTGACAGCTAAAGCTCCTTGCACCCAAGGGTGTTGCATAGCTGCGGGGGAACAAGTGACACTCCTCTTCATATTTTCATAAGAAAGAAATCTAACATTAGAGGGTATAACTGAGTTTGGAATAGCTGAGCTCTGTAGTTCCCCCATCTTGAACCCAGCTCGGAGACGAGAGGTGACTTCTTGATCCTCCATGGCATCTACTCTCATCAAGTCAGCCTCCATCCCTTCCTCCGTTGCTGGCCCAAAGTGGTCAGCGTCGCTGTTTGCCCTTGGTTCCAGTGCCGGATTGGATACCCGGCTCTCCCCGATTGACTCTTGAGAAGACATCTTGCTCTAATCTGCAGCAGCAACAGCTCGAAAACAAAAAACAGAGGAAATTTGCGTGATACGGGAGTCAAAACCTTCGGGATAATATATAATGAATTTTTACCAGCCAAAATACGTAACGTGCAAGAAAACGGAGTCCGGAAGGCACATGAGGTAGGGGGGCGCCCAGAGGGGTAGGGCGCGCCCACCACCCTTGTGGGGCACTCATGTCCTTCCCGGACTGCTACTTATTTTTCTATTTTTCTAAATATTCCAAAACGGAGAAATATTGCCTTAAAAATTGTTTTGGAGTCAGTTTACTTACCGTACCACATACCTATTCCTTTTCGGAATCTGAAACGTTCCGGAAAGTGTCTCTTATGTATTCCTCCGGGGTTACGGTTTCAATAATATTGGTTTCAACATTTATGGGATTACCTGAGATATAATGTTTAATTCTTTGACCGTTTACCACCTTCGGATTTGTGCCTTCAAAGTTGTTGATTTTTATGGCACCAGAACGATAGACCTCCTCGATAACATCGGGGCCTTCCCATTTAGAAAGGAGTTTTCCTGCAAAAAATCTTAAACGAGAGTTGTATAGCAATACATAATCACCTACATTAAACTCACGCTTTTGTATCCTTTTGTCATGCCATCTTTTAACTTTTTCTTTAAACAACTTGGCATTTTCATAAGCTTGGGTTCTCCATTCATCAAGTGAGCTAATATCAAATAACCTCTTCTCACCGGCAAGTTTAAAATCATAGTTAAGCTCTTTAATAGCCCAATATGCCTTATGTTCTAGTTCGAGAGGTAAGTGACATGCTTTTCCATAAACCATTTTATACGGAGACATACCCATAGGATTTTTATATGCAGTTCTATAAGCCCATAATGCATCATCAATTTTTTGGACCAATTCTTTCTAGACCTATTAACAATCTTTTAAAAAATTAATTTGAGCTCTCTATTGCTCAACTCTACTTAACCACTAGACTATGGGTGATAAGGAGATGCAATTATATGATTAACATCATATTTAGCAAGCATTTTACGAAAGGCACCATGAATAAAGTGTGAACCACCATCAGTCATTAAATATCTAGGCACTCCAAACCTCGTTAAAATGACTTCTTTAAGCATTTTAATAGAAGTGTTGTGATCAGCACTACTAGTTGGAATAGCTTCTACCCACTTAGTAACGTAATCAACAGCAACTAAAATATGTGTGTATCCATTAGAGGCAGGAAAAGGTCCCATATAATCAAAGCCCCAAACATCAAATGGTTCAATAACAAGTGAATAATTCATAGGCATTTCTTGACGTCTACTAATATTACCAATTCTTTGACATTCATCACAAGACAAGACAAACTTACGGGCATCCTTGAAGAGAGTAGGCCAATAAAAACCAGATTGCAATACCTTATGTGCAGTTCTATCTCCAGCGTGGTGTCCTCCATAAGTCTCGGAATGACACTTGCGTAGGATCTGTTCCTGTTCATGCTCAGGTACACAACGTCTAATAACACCATCTACTCCTTTATAAAGATGTGGGTCATCCCAAAAGTAATGTCTCAAGTCATAGAAAAACTTTTTCTTTTGCTGGTATGTGAAGCTAGGTGGTATAAACTTAGCAACAATATAATTAGCATAATCAGCATACCATGGAGTACTATGAGAAGTACTTATAACATTTAATTGTTCATCAGGAAAGTTATCATTAATAGGTAGTGGGTCATCAAGAACATTCTCTAACCTAGACAAGTTGTCTGCAACGGGGTTCTTAGCTCCCTTTCTATCAACAATATGCAAATCAAATTCTTGTAGCAAGAGAACCCATCTAATAAGTCTAGGTTTAGCGTCTTTCTTTTCCATAAGGTATTTAATAGCAGCATGATCAGTGTGAATAGTTACTTTAGAATCAACAATATAAGGTCTGAACTTATCACAAGCAAATACAACTGCTAAAAGCTCTTTTTCAGTAGTAGCATAATTTCTTTGAGCATTGTCTAGGGTCTTACTAGCATAATGAATAACATTTAATTTCTTATCAACTCTTTTCCCTAGAACATCACCTACAGCATAATCACTAGCATCACACATAATTTCATAGGGTAAATTCCAATCAGGTGGCTGAACAACAGGTGCAGAGACTAATGCTTTCTTAAGTGTTTCAAATGCTTCTACACAATCATCATCAAAGACAAATGGTATATCTTTTTGCAATACATTAGTTAGAGGCCAATAGATTTTTGAGAAGTCCTTAATGAACCTCTTGTAAAAATCGGCATGCCCAAGGAAACTTCTTATACCTTTGATGTCCTTGGGACATGGCATCTTTTCAATAGCATCAACCTTGGCTTTATCAACTTCAATACCTCTTTCAGAAACTTTGTGCCCCAAGACAATACCTTCATTAACCATAAAGTGGCACTTTTCCCAATTCAAGACAAGATTAGCTTCTTCACATCTCTACAAAACTCGATCAAGATTGCTCAAGCAATCATCAAAGGAGGAACCATAGACGGAAAAGTCATCCATGAAAACCTCACAAATCTTTTCACAAAAGTCAGAGAATATAGCCATCATGCATCTTTGAAAGGTAGCAGGTGCATTACATAAACCAAAAGGCATATGTCTATAAGGAAAAGTACCAAAAGGGCATGTAAAAGTAGTCTTTGATTGATCTCTAGCCGACACAGGTATTTGAGAGAAACCAAAATAACCATCTAGGAAGCAATAGTGTGTATGTTTGCATAATCTTTCTAGCATTTGATCAATAAAAGGTAAGGGGTAATGATCTTTCTTAGTAGCCTTATTTAATTTGCGGAAATCAATTACCATCCTATTACCTGTGATAATTCTTTGTGGAACCAATTCATCTTTATCATTAGGAACAACAGTAATACCTCCCTTCTTAGGGACACAATGGACAGGACTTACTCACTGACTATCAGCAATGGGATAAATTATACCTGCCTCCAGAAGCTTGAGTATTTCTTTTCTTACCACTTCTTTCATTTTAGGATTCAGACATCGTTGAGGATCACGAACTGGTTTGGCATATGCTTCCAAATTTATTTTATGTTGACATAGAGTGGGACTAATGCCCTTAAGATCATCAAGAGTATATCCAATAGCAGCATGATGCTTCTTCAGAGTTTTCAATAATCTTTCTTCTTCATGCTCTGAAAGGTTAGCACTAATAATAACATGATATATCTTCTTTTCATCAAGATAAGCATATTTAAGATTAGCAGGCAAAGGTTTAAGCTCAAACACGGGATCACCCTTGGGTGGAGGAGGATCCCCTAAAATTTCAACAGGCAAATTGTGTTGCAGAATAGGTTCTTGTTTAAAGAATACTTCATCTATTTCCCTTCTTTCATTCATGAACATATCATTTTCATGGTCTAGCAAATAGTGTTCTAAAGGATCACTAGAAGGTACGACAATAGAAGAAAGACCAATAATTTCATCTTTACTAGGTAATTCTTCCTCACGATGTTGTTTACTAAATTTAGAGAAATTAAACTCATGAACCATATCATCCAAGCCAATAGTAACAACATTCTTTTCGCAATCTATCCTAGCATTAACAGTGTTCAAGAAGGGTCTACCAAATATAATGGGACAAAAGCTATCTTGCGGAGAAGTAAGAACAAGAAAATCAGCAGGATATTTAGTTTTCCCACACAAGACTTCAACATCTCTAACAATTCCCATGGCTGAAATAGTATCTCTATTGGCAAGTTTAATTGTGACATCAATATCTTCTATTTCAGCAGGTGCAATTTCATGCTTGATTTCTTTATACAAGTCATAAGGTATAACACTAGCACTAGCACCCATATCACATAAGCCATGATAACAATGATCTCCTATTTTAACAGAAATAACAGGCACGCCTACCACAAGTCTATGTTTATCTTTAGCACAAGGTTTAGCTATTCTAGCAGTTTCACCTTCGAACTGAATAACATGCCCATCAATATTATCAGACAAGAGATCTTTAACAATAGCAATATTAGGTTCTACTTTAACTTGCTCAGGAGGTGTACAAGTTCTAATATTGCTTTTACGAACAACAGTTGAAGCTTTAGCATGATCCTTTACTCTAATAGGGAAAGGTGGTTTCTCAACATAAGCAGTAGGAACAATAGGATCATTATAAGTGATAGTCTTTTCTTCAACTTTAATAGATGCAGCTACTTTTACTTCTATGGGAGGATGATACTTAAACCACTTCTCCTTAGGGAGATCAACATAAGTAGCAAAAGATTCACAGAAAGAAGCTACTATCTCAGAGTCAAGTCCATATTTAGTGCTAAACTTACGGAAAATATCGGTGTCCATAAAAGATTTAACACAATCAAACTTAGGTGTCATACCTGAATCCTTACCTTCGTCGAAGTCCCAATCTTCAGAGTTGCGTTTAATTCTATCCAATAAATTCCATCTGAATTCAATAGTCTTCATCATAAAAGAGCCAGCACAAGAAGTATCGAGCATGGTGCGATTGTTATCAGAAAGCCGAGCATATAAATTTTGAATAATCATTTCTCCTGAGAGCTCATGATTGGGGCATGAATATAACATTGATTTAAGCCTCCCCCAAGCTTGAGCGATGCTTTCTCCTTCGCGAGGCCAGAAATTATATATATAATTGCGATCACGATGAACAAGATGCATAGGGTAATACTTTTGATGAAATTCCAATTTCAATATTTTATAGTCCCATGATCTCATATCATCACATAGCCTATACCATATCAATGTGTCTCTCTTCAAAGATAAAGGGAAGTCCTTCTTCTTAGCAACATCATCGGGTATACCTGCAAGCTTAAATAATCCACAAACTTCATCCACATATATTAAGTGCTCATCAGGATGCTTTGTTCCATCTCCTGTAAAAGGGTTAGCTAGTAGTTTTTCCATCATACCCGAAGGAAATTCAAAAGGAGCTTCATTTTCAATAGGTTCATTAGGTTGAGGAGCAACTCTTTGCTCTACTGGACGGGGTGAAGATACCCCGAACAAGCCCCTCAGAGAATTACTTTCCATAGTAACAAGAGACAGTAAATTTCAGCACACTATATAAATTTTTCCTTACCAAATTCCACCTACCAAAGGCGCTACACTCCCCGGCAACGGCGCCAGAAAAGAGTCGTGATGTCCCACAAGTATAGGGGATCTATCATAGTCCTTTCGATAAGTAAGAGTGTCAAACCCAACGAGGAGCAGAAGGAAATGATAAGCGGTTTTCAGCAAGGTATTCTCTGCAAGTACTGAAATAAGTGGTAACAGATAGTTTTATGATAAGATAAATTGTAACGAGCAATAAGTAACAAAAGTAAATAAAGTGCAACAAGGTGGCCCAATCCTTTTTGTAGCAAAGGACAAGCCGGAACAAACTCTTCTATAAGGAAAAGCGCTCCCGAGGACACATGGGAATATCGTCAAGCTAGTTTTCATCACGTTCATATGATTCGTGTTTGATACTTTGATAATTTGATATGTGGGTGGACCGGTGCTTGGGTGCTGTTCTTACTTGAACAAGAATCCCACTTATGATTAACCTCTATTGCAAGCATCCGCAACTACAATAAAAGTATTAAGGTAAACCTAACCATAGCATGAAACATGTGGATCAAAATCAGCCCCCTACGAAGCAACGCATAAACTAGGGTTTAAGCTTCTGTCACTCTAGCAACCCATCATCTACTTATTACTTCCCAATGCCTTCCTCTAGGCCCAAATAATGGTGAAGTTTTATGTAGTCGACGTTCACATAACACCACTAGAGGCTAGACAACATACATCTTATCAAAATATCAAACGAATACCAAATTCACATGACTACTAATAGCAAGACTTATCCCTTGTCCTCAGGAACAAATGTAATTACTCACAAAGCATATTGATGTTCATAATCAGAGGGGTAATAATATGCATATAGGATCTGAACATATGATCTTCCACCAAATAAACCAACTAGCATCAACTACAATGAGTAATCAACACTACTAGCAACCTACTAGCACCAAACCCGGACTTTGAGACAAGAATTGGATACAAGAGATGAACTAGGGTTTGGAGATGAGATGGTGCTGGTGAAGATGTTGATGGAGATTGCCCTCTCCCAATGAGAGGAGCGTTGGTGATGACGATGGTGATGATTTCCCCCTCCAGGAGGGAAGTTTCCCCGGCAGAACAGCTCTGCCGGAGCTCTAGATTGGATCCGCTAAGGTTCCGCCTCGTGGCGGCGGAGTCTCATCCCGAAAAGTTCCTTCTTATTTTTTTCTCATTGAAAGACTTCATATAGGAGAAGATGGACGTCGGAGAGCCACCAGGGGGCCCACGAGGTAGGGGGGCGCCCTAGGGGGGCGCCCCCCACCCTCGTGAGCAGGGTGTGGGCCCCCTGGACTTCATCTTTGGCGAGGATTTTTCTTTATTTATTTTAAGACGTTCCGTGGAGTTTCAGGACTTTTGGAGTTGCGCAGAATAGGTCTCTAATATTTGCTCCTTTTCTAGCCCAGAATTCCAGCTGCCGGCATTCTCCCTCTTTATGTAAACCTTGTAAAATAAGAGAGAATAGCCATAAGTATTGTGACATAAAGTGAAATAATAGTCCATAATGCAATAAATATCGATATAAAAGGATGATGCAAAATGGACATATCATTGATCTTGATAACCCACAATCAAAGAATCAACGTTATGATAAGATAGACTTTGTTGCTAGGAAACACGGTAAGGAAAGAGAACCTTGGGTTCAGAAACCCATGCCTTTTTCCTCCCAAACCATCCAAGAAAAAGGATGATGAGGATTTTGAGCGCTTTGCTGAAAGGATTAGACCTATCTTTTTGCGTATGCAATTGACTGATATGCTCAAAAGCAATCCTTATGCTAAGTACATGAAAGATATTATTACAAATAAAAGAAAGATACCGGAAGCTGAAATTTCCACCATGCTTGCTAATTATACTTTTAAGGGTGGAATACCAAAGAAACTTAGAGATCCCGGTGTACCAACTATACCATGCTCCATTAAAAGAAACTATGTTAAAACTGCTTTATGTGATCTTGGAGCCGGTGTTAGTGTTATGCCTCTCTCTTTATATCGTAGACTTGATTTGAATAAGTTGACACCTACTGAAATATCTTTGCAAATGGCTGATAAATCAACTGCTATACCTGTCGGTATTTGTGAGGATGTGCTTGTTGTAGTTGCAAACATTACTATTTTAACGGACTTTGTTATTCTTGATATTCCCGAGGACGATAGCATGTCTATTATTCTTGGAAGACCCTTTTTGAATACTTCAGGGGCTGTTATTGATTACACTAAAGGCAATGTCACTTTTCATGTTAATGGTAATGAGCACACGGTACACTTTCTGACGAAACAACCTCAAGTTCATAGTATCAACTCTATTGGAAAAATTCCATCGATTATATTTGGAGGTTTTGAATTTCCCCTTCCTACTGTCAAGAAGAAATATGATATTCTTATTATTGGGGATTTGCATATCCCCGTTGAGGTAACATAGTGTTATTCGAAATTTCTCCGGTTCCATGTTATTCGGAATGAGTTCGTTAACAAGACTTGATCAACCTTGTTAGTGGATTCCTTTTGATGAGCATAAGATGGATGAAACTAGAAGGCACAACCTTCTGTACCCTCCTTTTACTTCCTGTTATTTATATTAAATAAAATAAAAATAGTATTTTTCTGTCTGTTATCTGATTTATCCGTGCAATATAAAAATACCCCGAAAAATAAAAGTTCTCCAAATGCCCTGAAATTTAAATATGATTTTTTCTGGAATATTTGAGAATATTTGGCACCGAGAACATAGCAGGGGGGTCATCCACCTGGCCACGAGGGTGGAGGGTGTGCCCTACCCCCTTGGCGCGCCCCTTGCCTCGTGGGCCCATGGTGACCCTCCACTTATCCTTGCACCCATACACTCCTTCTTCCTCCCACAAACATGAATATCCAGCTCAAACCCGTGTCCAAGCTCACTTTGCTGCCATTTTCGATCTCCTTGCTCAAAGGACCTCTCACAAAACTGCTTGGGGAGATTGTTCCTTGGTATGTGACTCCTCCATTGGTCCAATTAGTTTTTGTTCTAGTGCTTTCATTGCAAATTTTTGCTTCTTAGGTGACCCTGTTCTTGAGCTCGCATGTCAAATTTATATGGTCAAAAGTAGTTTTGATGCATGATATAGGCCCTAGGCACTCGTAGGAGGAATTAAAAAGAAAACCCAAAATGATTTCATGTTCTTATTTTGCTTGTTGGGAGCTTTCCCGTGTAAATAGTTTTATTTCTTTTCTTTTCTTTGGGGGTCAATAGGAGAAGACCATGATTAAATTGTTGAAGTAGCTCTTATATGCATTATTGTTGATCTGACAAAAGAGCCCATATTGCCTTGTCTTCTCCTGTTTATTGAATGCTTGTAGATTCCAACTTAGTCCAATGCACGTGCACTATTATTATTATTCACACATTCGGTCGTGCAAGTGAAAGGCAATTATGACGATATATGATGGACTGACTGAGATGAGAAAAGCTGGTATGAACTCGACCTCTCTTATTTTTTTAAATATGATTAGTTCATCATTCCTGATTCAGCCTATTACGGATAAACATGTTTGCAATGACAACTAGAGATCATAGTTTCTTGTGCCATGCTTGATTAGCTAGGAGCTTATAATGGTTTACCTTGCGTACCAACATGATATTAAAATGGTTATGATGTGGTATGATAGGGTGGTATCCTCCTCTGAATGATTTAAGTGACTTGACTTGGCGCATGTTCACGCATGTAGTTGAAACAAAATCAACATAGCCTTCACAATATTTATGTTCATGGTGGATTATATCCTACTCATGCTTGCATTCGGTGTTGATTAATTTTAATGCATGTTCATGACTGTTGTCGCTCTCTAGTTGGTCGCTTCCCAGTCTTTTGCTAGCCTTCACCTGTACTAAGAGGGAATACTGCTTGTGCATCCAACTCCATAAACCCCAAAGTTATTCCATATGAGTCCACCATACCTACCTATATACGGTATCTACCTGCCGTTCCAAGTAAATTTGTATGTGCCAAACTCTAAACCTTCAAATAAATATCCTGTTTTGTATGCTCGAATAGCTCATGTATAAACTAGGGCTGTCTGTATCTTCGATGTTAGGCGGGTTATTCTCAAGAGGAGTGGACTCCGCTCCTCACTCACGAGAAAGTGGCTGGTCACCGGGATGCCCACTCCCATGCTTTATGCAAATTAAATCAAAATAATTGCAAAAAAAACTCCCCCTGGGACTCTTGTTAGTTGGAGGCACTCGTTGTTTCGAGCAAGCCATGGATTGATGCTTGTTGGTGGAGGGGGAGTATAAACTTTACCATTCTGTTTGGGAACCGCCTATAATGTGTGTAGCATGGAAGATATTGCCATCTCTTGGTTGTTATGTTGACAATGAAAGTATACCGCTCAAAATATTATTCACCTCTGTTTCAAAATCGAGCTCTAGCACCTCTACAAATCCCTACTTCCCTCTGCGAAGGGCCTATCTATTTACTTTCATGTTGAGTCATCATCTTCTTATTAAAAAGCACCAGTTGGAGAGCACCGCTGTCATTTGCATTCATTACTGTTAGTTTACATTGAGTATGACTTGACTGGATCTCTTTTACCATGAATTACAATGTCTAGTCAGTCCTTGATCTTTAAAGGTGCTCTGCATTTATGTTTTGTGGTCTTAGAAAGGGCTAGCGAGATACCATCTTGTTATATCATATTATGATTGTTTTGAGAAAGTGTTGCCATCCGAGATTTATTATTATTGCTCGCTAGTTGAGTATGCCATTGATATGAGTAAAAATGAGACCTATGCGTTATTGTGAATGTGGTTAGTTCATAATCTTTGCTGAAAACTTGAATACCGGCTTTACATATTTACAACAACAAGAGCAAACAGAGTTTGTAAAATTTTTTCTTTATCACTTTCAGTTTGTCAACTGAATTGCTTGAGGACAAGAAAAGGTTTAAGCTTGGCGGAGTTGATACGTCTCCGTCGTATCTACTTTTCCAAACACTTTTGCCTTTCTTTTGGACTCTAACTTGCATGATTTGAATGGAACTAACCCGGACTGACGCTATTTTCAGCAGAATTACCATGGTGTTATTTATGTGCAGAAACAAAAGTTCTCGGAATGACCTAAAACTTCACGGAACATGTTTTCAGAAATAATAAAAAATCCTTGCTAAATATGAAAGCCAAGGGGCCCACCACCTGTCCACGAGGGTGGGGGGCGCGCCTGCCCCCCATAGGGCGCGCCCCCTACCTCGTGGGCCCCCTGGAGCTCCTCCAACCTCAACTCCAACTCTATATATTTTGTTTCGGGGAGAAAAAAATCAGAGAGAAGGATTCATCGCATTTTACGATACGGAGCCACCGCCAAGCCCTAAAACCTCTCGGGAGGGCTGATCTGGAGTCCGTTCGGGGCTCCGGAGAGGGGAATCCGTCGCCATCGTCATCATCAACCATCCTCCATCACCAATTTCATGATGCTCACCGCCGTGCGTGAGTAATTCCATCATAGGCTTGCTGGACGGTGATGGCTTGGATGAGATTTATCATGCAATCGATTTAGTTTTGTTAGGGTTTGATCCCTAGTATCCACTATGTTCTGAGGTTGATGTTGCTATGACTTTGCTATGCTTAATGCTTTTCACTAGGGCCCGAGTGCCATGATTTTAGATCTGAACCTATTATGTTTTCATCAATATATGAGAGTTCTTGATCCTATCTTGCAAGTCTATAGTCACCTATTATGTGTTATGATCCGTTAACCCCGAAGTGACAATAATCGGGATACTTACCGGTGATGACCATAGTTTGAGGAGTTCATGTATTCACTATGTGCTAATGCTTTATTCCGGTAATCTATTAAAAGCAGGCCTTAATATCCCTTAGTTTCCATTAGGACCCCGCTGCCACGGGAGGGTAGGACAGAAGATGTCATGCAAGTTCTTTTGCATAAGAACGTATGACTATATTCGGAATACATGCCTACATTACATTGATGAATTGGAGCTAGTTCTGTGTCACCCTAGGTTATGATTGTTACATGATGAACCGCATCCGGCATAATTCTCCATCACCGATCCATTGCCTACGAGCTTTCCATATATTGTTCTTCGCTTATTTACTTTTCCGTTGTTATTGCTATCATCACTACAAAAATCCAAAAACATTACTTTTTCTACTGTTACCTTTTGCTACTGTTACCACTACTATCATATTACTTTGCTACTAAATACTTTGGTGTAGATATTAAGTTTCCAGGTGTGGTTGAATTGACAACTCAGCTGCTAATACTTGAGAATATTCTTTGGCTCCCCTTGTGTCGAATCAATAAATTTGGGTTGAATACTCTACCCTCAAAAACTGTTGCGATCCCCTATACTTGTGGGTTATCAAGGAGTCAGGTATAACACCTAAGTTTGATAAGCTCTACGTTCACATACAACGGGTGCAAGCTAGTTTTGCACATGCAGAATACTCGGGTTAAACTTGATGAGCCTAGCATATGCAGATATGGCCTCGGAACACTAAGACCGAAAGGTCGAGCGTGAATCATATACACTACTGCAGGAGACTACTAATGCGACACTACAATCAGAGACCCTCTGCCGAAACTATGTGCGATGTGATAATCACAAACGGTGGTGTAAAAACCGTCAAAAAAGGTGCAAAACATTTGCGATGATGGCTGCATCAAACATGGTTAAGATTTTAGTTGGGCGTGCGATGCAGGGCATACGGTTAATCCATTCAAACTGTCTGCAATGAGGCAGAACAACAGAAACGGGCAGCCATAACAATGTGTGTGCGATGGAGGACACACGGTTAATTCATTCGAACTGTTTGCGATGAGGTAGAACAACTAAAACAGGCAGCCATATCAATGTGTGTGATATACTGCATACAGTTAACTCGGACGAACTGTTTTCGATTAGGGAACACAACAGAAACGGTTCAACCTAACAAGATGTGTGTGATATGCGGCATACAGTTCACATGGATGAACTGTTTGCGATGAGCCAAAAGAACACAAACGAGTCGTGTAAACAAGATGTGTGTCATACGTGGCAAACAGCCGACTCGGATGAACTATTTGCGATGAGAAATTACAACACAGACGGCCAATACAGTTACTTTATGTGTGATTCTGTGTGTACAAAAAACTTTGAAAAATGCAAACTAGTTGCTTGCGGTGGGTAGGAGTATCGCACAGATGCGTCTGCGAGTACTCGTGTGCGATGATTAGTATGTTACACATACGTTTCCTTATGTGAACATGTGTGTGAATTTGCAATATGGACAGTTAATATGCAAATGCCTTCTGGACATCGGGCACACGCTTAAACTCAATGAACTGTGTAATATACTAATACTTTCCATGAAAATTTATGAACTTGGGTAACAACATTTGAGTAACATATATATAGTGGTTACACTATTCGACAAAAGGAGGATCTTGGTAACACGGTTTTGACAACCATATGATCCATATCTACATACTTAACATAGTAACAACTATCACATTTTAAGAGGTTAAGGGCCAACAACCATGTGGTCCATATCTACATACTTAACATATATAGTAACAACTAGCACATTTTAAGAGGCTGAGGGCCAACAACCACAACTATCCACTAGAAGCAGCTTGATCACGGCGACTCGACATCTCGTCAATGAAAAGGAAGAGCCCGCCTGTGCCTTGGTAGAGCAGGAGTAGAACAATGTCTCTAATTTTCCAATATGGATGCATTGCCACGAGAAGCAAGAACTTGTTAATTTGAATGGTTCCATTTTTGCGGGAAATGCAGTACCTTGCAATCACTTTGGCGTTATTAGCAGGCACAAGTGTAATTTGACCAGCCGAGAAATCGATCCAGGAATGGCTACAGGGGGCAATTTCTGTTGACATGTAGAATAAAAACTATTGTAACATATCGTTGAAGATATATATAGTTTATGAGCATCAACATTAAAATAAGACTTTTTACCAGCGCTTTGTGCACACAATTGGTCTTGTTCAGTGTGTGCATCAAAGGTCAAATTAATCCCATCCAAAATCCAGCGTTCATAGGCTGTGCTATCTCTGTCAGATTATCAACAAAGTTTATGACATGCTTCAAGTCCTTCCAGTGAAATTTGGTATGCTTAGTAACATACAGATTGTTCACTATGCATCCAACATATCCTGCTTAAAAGGTGGAAAGGTATTATTTATTCAGAACATGGCAGAAGAATATATAGTGCACATAAATTGGTAAACAGAGTTTGTTACTGCCTAGGAACGGAGTCAGAATATGATATCACAATTGGTTGCTTAAATAGGGATCAATTGGTTGCTTAAATAGTAATATGACAACATGGAGAAAGTTGAAAGGACACTAACCTCGATCAGACTTTGATCGGCGGATGTCGTTGGGGAAGTAAACATCCATGTTAATTAGACCAGGCTATGGTGCACGCACTAGAATTATATTGCCAGTTTTTAGTTCATAACACTTAGACATTTTTCTCCAAAGGTCCGTATTAAAATAGGAGTGACCATCTTTATCATGTTTTACGCTAACCGTCATTGTAAATCCCTGTTGCGTTGTCAATACGACATCCTGGGAGTCATCAGCAAAGTAAAGCCCAAGATTTCCTTCTACTCCAGTTCTTGCAAAGCAAGGGATGTACTGCTTGAAATGAAAATTAAGATCATAAATTAGATATATTGAAGTAACCGAGTGTGACGCCCCCGATTTGACCGTACACTAATCATGCATGCAAATGTGTACGATCAAGATCAAGGACTCACGGGAAGATATCACAACACAACTCTACAAATAAAATAAGTCATACAAGCATCATATTACAAGCCAGGGGCCTCGAGGGCTCGAATACAAGAGCTCGATCATAGACGAGTCAGCGGAAGCAACAATATCTAAGTACAGACATAAGTTAAACAAGTTTGCCTTAAGAAGGCTAGCACAAACTGGGATACAGATCGAAAGAGGTGCAGGCCTCCTGCCTGGGATCCTCCTAAACTACCCCTGGTCGTCGTCAGCGGGCAGCACGTAGTAGTAGGCACCTCCCGAGTAGTAGCAGTCGTCATCAAGGTGGCGTCTGGCTCCTGGGATCCAACATCTGGTTGCGACAACCAGGTAGAAGGGATAGGGGAAAAGAGGGAGAAAGCAACCGTGAGTACTCATCCAAAGTACTCGCAAGCAAGGAGCTACACTACATATGCATGGGTATATGTGTAAAGGCCATATCGGTGGACTGAACTGCAGAATGCCAGAATAAGAGGGGGATAGCTAATCCTGTCGAAGACTACGCTTCTGGAAGCCTCCGTCTGGCAGCATGTAGAAGAGAGTAGACTGAAGACCTCCAAGTAGCATCGCATAGCATAATCCTAACCAATGATCCTCCCCTCGTCGCCCTGTGAGAGAGCAATCACCGGTTGTATCTGGCACTTGGAAGGGTGTGTTTTATTAAGTATCCAGTTCTAGTTGTCATAAGGTCAAGGTACAACTCCAAGTCGTCCTGTTACCGAAGATCACGGCTATTTGAATAGATTAACTTCCCTGCAGGGGTGCACCACATACCCCAACACGCTTGATCCCAGTTGGCCGGACACACTTTCCTGGGTCATGCCCGGCCGTGGAAGATCAACACGTCGCAGCCCCACCTAGGCACAACAGAGAGGTCAGCACGCCGGTCTAAACCTAAGCGCACAGGGGTCTGGGCCCATCGCCCTTAGCACACCTGCATGTTGCGAACGCGGCCGGGAGCAGAACTAGCCCCCTTAATACAAGAGCAGGCTTACGTTCTAACCCGGCGCGCGCCGCTCAGTCGCTGACGTCACGAAGGCTTCGGCTGATACCACGACTCCGGGATACCCATAACTACTCCCGCGTAGATGGTTAGTGCGTATAGACCAAATGGCCAGACTCAGATCAAATACCCAGATCTCGTTAAGCATGTTAAGTATCCGCGAACGCCGACCAGGGCCAGGCCCACCTCTCTCCTAGGTGGTCTCAACCTGCCCTGTCGCTCCGCCACAAAGTAATAGTCGGGGGCCGTCGGGAACCCAGGCCCACCTCTACCGGGATGGAGCGACCTGCCCCTTCAGCCCCCATGTCCGAACAGTATCACAGGTAATGTATCAACGTAGAGTATATAGTATATGCCCGTGATCACCTCCCGAAGTGATCACGGCCCAGTAGTATAGCATGGCAGACGGACAAGAGTGTAGGGCCACTGATGGAACACTAGCATCCTATACTAAGCAGTAGGATAGCAGGTAATGGTAACAACAGTAGTAGCAAGGACAGGCTATGCATCAGGATAGGAATAACGGAAAGCAGTAACATGCTACACTACTCTAATGCAAGCAGTATAGAGGAGAGTAGGCGATATCTGGTGATCAAGGGGGGGGGGGCTTGCCTGGTTGCTCAGACAAGGAGGGGTCGTCAACACCGTAGTCGATCGGGGTACCAGCAGCAGTGTCAGTCTCGTAGTCTACCGGAAATAAGTAACGGAGGGGGAACAAAATAAATAACAGAGCAATCAAATGTAACACAAAGCAAGACGCGGCAATACGTTGCTAGGGGTGACCTAACGCAGGGATAGGTGATATCGGCGAAGGGGGGAAACATCCGGGAAAGTATCCCCAGGGTTCCGCGTTTTCGGACAGATGAACCGGAGGTGAAATGTTGCAGGTTCACTATGCTAGGGACGCGTGGCGGACGAACGGGCTGCGTATCCGAATTCGTCTCGTCGTTCTGAGCAACTTTCATGTACAAAGTATTTTCATCCGAATTACGGATTAAAAGATATGATTTTCTAAAGATTTTATTAATTTCTGGTATTTAATTAATTATTTAAATTAATTCGAAAATGAATTAATGACATCAGCATGATATCATGCTGACGTCAGCAGTCAACAGAGTTGACTGGGTCAAACTGACATGTGGGTCCAGTGGGACCCACCTGTCATACTCTGTTTAGGTTAATTAGGTCTTAGTTAAACTAAGTACTATTTAATTAAACTAACTAGTTAATTAGATTAATTAAACATGATTAATTAACTTAATTAATTCACTTATTGATTTATTAATTAATGTAATTATTATTTATTTATTTACTTATTTTTAATTCTTTTTTTTTAATAAAGTTCTGGGGATGGGGCCCCCTTGTCATAGGCCCCTGGGGGCTTAACGGGCGCGGGCGAGGCTGGAATGGGGCTCCAGCGGGCGCGGCCATTGTGGCGTCGGCCGCGGTAGGTGGAGCGAGGGGGAGCCGGCAGCGAACGGCGCCGGCGAAGGGCGGCGCCATCGGAGAGTGGTGGCGGTGGTCGATGGAGGCTGCGGCTCCAGCGACAGGGGCATTCCATGGCGCGCGTGGGAGGGCGAGGTAGGGCGCGGGCCAGTGGTGGACGGCGCCAGGCGAAGGAAGAAGAGGCCGGTGGCCACGGCGTGTCCATGGCCGGAGCGGGATGCGGGCAGAGCGCACGGGCGTTGGCGCCCAGCCCGAGCGAGCGTACGCCCAGATCGAAGGGGAAGCCGCCGGCCACAGGCACGTCGAGGTGAGGTAGGCTGGGCGAGGCGGGGCGTCGGACCGGGCGAGGGACGGAGTCCCAAGGCGGCAAGCAGCCGGGAGGGGTGGATGCGGTCAGCGCCGGCTAGCAGGGGCGCGCGCGGACACGGCGAGCGCGCAGCCATGGCGAAACGGTGACGGAACAAAGGGGGAATGGGGAAAATGTGCTCACGGGGCCCTATAGTTGTGCTAAAAATGAGCTCGGGGAGGCGCCGGAGCTCGGGGTCGCGATGATCGATGACGAGGACGAAGGCGGCGCACGCAGCCGCCGGGAAGGAGGAGAAGGAGGCAGGCCGGCGACGTGGTGGTGGCGACGACGGGCGACGTCATCGGGTCGAGGAGGAGCTCGAGGAGGCCGGCGGCGTGGTTCCGGCGAGGTAGGCGCCGAGAGAGTGGGCGAGGAGGCGACGCCGGCGGAGACCTCGGGCGATGGTGGACGACGACGGGTAGCCGCAGGGCGTCGGCGGCGACGGGATCGGGGCCGATCCCGATCCAGTTCGATGGGGGAGGAGAAGGGGATCGTGGGGGGCAAGTGGGGTTAGGGTTTGGGGTAGTGGGGTAAGTAGGCCACGGGGATAGACGGGCCGGCCGGCTGGGCCAAGGCCCAGTTGGGCCACGGGGGTTTTCCCCCATGTTTTATTTATCTTTTGTTTGTTTTGTTTTCTATTTTCCTTTTAGTTTTTTTTATACATTGATTCGCATTAAGTAGAGCCATCAATTGATTTTTGTAAAAAGTGTAACTTGCCTTATAACTCAAATTGCATTGAATGGCACTGCCACAAAAAGTTTTACTCCAGAATAAATTAGTTTAATATTTTATAAAATTACCAAAGGCATTTTATTAATTGTTTTGCTGCTATTTTATCCACTTTGAGTATTTAAACATTTTATGAAAGTGTGGTTCCTCCACCGTAGTTACTCCTGCACCATTGGGCACAACCCGAACATTTTAGTTTTAAAGTTCGAAAATTTTGATGTTTGCCTTTTATTAAATTTTGAATTTGAATTGGTTTTTGAACTAACGCGGGATTATCAACAATAACTGCGGTGACGTGGCATCATTAATGGGGGATTACGATAGCTTGATTACCCGGGCGTCACAATTCTCCTCCACTACAAGAAATCTCGTCCCGAGATTTAGGAGGGGAGTAAGGGGGAGAGATTGGTTACGAAATTCTAACGGATCTTCTCGGTGTTGGTTGCTCTTCTCGAAGAGGTTGATCCATTACATTGACGTCTTCATTTCTCTGCTTCAGGTCATCATGGTGATGTCGTCCTTTTCTCGGGAACTCCAACGTACTTACGAATAGGTAAGGGGCAGCTCGGCTACGACAGAATGCTTATGAGGGAAACAATCTGGGGGTTAACCCATGAATGAGCGTAAATCTCTCGAGCTGAACATATTGAATACATCAAGAGTAAGGTACGAAGGTACATTAAGAGGTTCCAAGTGGATAGATAGTTGCTCGAAGTCTGAACCAGAGTGAGAAAAGGTTTCAGAGCAGCGAGAGTAAGTATTGCGTCTGATACCCGAATAGAGCACTAGGAAGGTGGCCCGTGAATTAAATACGAAGCCAAGCGCGAGGATTAACTTCGACAACAGGGTGTATAGGAGAGTCAGGTTTCGATCCTGTGGAACGGTGGGTTATGGGCCCACCATGTGGGTTAAAACTAGGAAGGGCGTTGACATCTTGCATGGTCATGTAGGCAAGGCATGTCAGAGGTTAGTCTGTCGGTTATGTCGACAACAACATCGGTACCAAGAGCGAGGGACGAAGAGAACCATTTTCCTGCTCGTTGAACGAGGCGGACTAGTAGGCAAAGTTCTCGTCCATCGGTAGTTACCGGAATGTCATCAACAAAAGTAACAGGGTCTTTCTGATAGAATCGTGCACCGAGTTGGTTACATAAGCAGGGAATTGTTACTGCTTAGATCATATTGGTTGCAAGAAAGGTTAAAGAAAACAATGGAAAGGAAAATGTGTTTAAACACATATTTCAGGGGTATATCCTTTCCAAGGATAAGCAGAGCATGATATCCATGACATGATATAATGTAGAAAACTCTTTAGGTAAGGGGAGAGAGATTTCATGGCATTACCCATACAACGGTGTTTGGAGAATTGAGTAGGAAACATTTAGCATTGGGCTTTAAATGTTCTTGTTGAAAATCGGAGTACCATAGACATGCTTCGAGATAGCATTGACATAGTCTTCAAGCAAATGTCGTACTTTGGATACACCAAGGATTCATCAGGAACAACTTATAGAATAAGTCTTGAAATTTCCTCATGGAAGAACGCATAACCTTGCTAATAAGAAAACTATAACTGTAGGTCCTCCGGCCAGGTGTGCTGGCATGACATCACCTTACCAGGTCATATGAGGATCAATGTTATAAATCTTGAAAGTATGTTCCAACCATCATATCTGACCGAGATTCAGATCTGATCGGTGTTAGGAAACCTCAGACTCAAGATGCCTGAGAAGAAAAGGTGCAAGACAAATTGACGAGACGACATTGTAAGATTCTCGGGAATTGAACCATGGAAGCAAGTTCCGAATCATGAGTTCATTATTAAATCAAGGATAGAATGAGGAGGTGGCTGATGGAATCAGCGACAATTCATCGAGATTAACAAAAGATGGATTTCCACAATTAAGTGAACAAGGAGATAACATTTGTCAGATCAAATGATATAAGGAAGTATGCTCACGGAAAACATACACAATTAAACATTGGTTGAAAGGTGCGCCCAAAATATGGGTTGGGTTGCACGACCAATGTCAGAATGGTGATTCAATAATCAATAGTCTAAGAACGAACGGCCGACCATTAACTTCAAAGCAATAGGGTTGCTAGAAGGGCAGAATCCAAACAGCACCGTTCACCTGTTGGTATCCCGGTTAGATCCAACACGGGGACCAAGAAAGAATGGTGATGGTGATAAGTATTACCTGTATCAAGAATTCTTAGGAGGTGGTGAAATTGTCACGACATTCTTGACATAAAAGATGGTAATACTCCAAGGTATCGAAGAATAATTGCTGGATAGCACGGGTCTCCAGGTATAACACAAAACACGAACAAGTTTGAGTTGGAGGGAAAGCAATAATGTTGTCGGTGATAACACAAATCATCGAGGGACAAGGATGGTTACATGTCATCATACATTTGGTTGATATTCTAGAAGGAATCAAAATGTTGTTTGATGACCACGACAAATTTAGTCGAGAGGCTCCACGAAGATGTAATCGATCGGCGATGACATCAAGTGAAAGGAATGATGAAGCGAATGGTTATTGGAACCATGGGTATGACACAAACTCGAAATCAAGTTTGCTGTTCAGGGAGAAATGATATGATGAGGAAAATCGACGTAAGCTTAGCTCATCGTCAAGAATTGTGCTCTGTGAAGGACCAGGTAGCACAGTTAAAATTTAGCACAATGATGATATAGCCGATCAGGCTAGGAATGACTTAAATGAATATTAACTCGTAAGCAACAACATTTACTTAAGAGTTATTGAATCAGAGTGCGGACTCGATTCACTATTCGATGTTCTCGGTTGACGACAACCCAGAACCTAGGAACAATTGGATCCGGCGAGTAATAATGGTTTATGAAGAACCCATAAGAAGTTATGATGTCCCATGATATTCCCGAGATACCAGGGTGTAATACTCGACGGTAGATCAAAGTAAAGGTTGGACTGGTGTATTGGTCCACACAAGACAAGTGCTTAAACTTGCCCGAGAAATGGGGTCAAAGAAGAACATATGGTCGGAACCACGATTGCAAGGATCAATTCACAGATACCAAATGATATTATATCAAGGAGGATAGTTATTATTGCAAGAAGCTTCCATGATAGGATATACATCGTGTCCATGGGCATGAACACAAGTTCAAGGTTGACTCCCACTTCTTCAATGCATAACCTTTCATTCACTGCTCTAGATAAAACTGATTTCAGTGTCAAAACCTACCTGGTGAATTATCAGAGGAGTATGACCCGTGAAAACTTTTGAGTTCACACAGTTTTAGAGAAGGCATATGTTCAACCCATAGGGGCTTCTTAGAAACATATACCACAAGTTTCATGAGTAAATATCACAAGCTCGAAAGTAGAGCATGCTGGAGAAAGCAGGTGATACAATTTACCAAAGGCATTATGTATCCGAGGAAAGGCTCACAAGCTTATAGAATATGAAGGAATCTGTCGGATAAAATCCAACAAAGGATCTGGTGGTCCACAAGGGGTCTGATGTGAGCATCGGTACTCAACCCGAGGAAGAAGGAATACAAGGAGATCAGTTTATGGAAACAACTAACTAACTCAAAGTTCAAATGCAAAGGAATTATCACTTCCAAGACAAGGGATCAGAAGCAATGCTCTAATTAGGGATGGATAAGTTGAATAGCCTTAGGGGTACAATTGACAGCAATTTGATTGGTCGAGATCCAGCTCATGTTTTAAAATAACGTCTGAGCCGGAAAGATAATTTAAAAGGATCAACTGATGATTGCGTGCATTCGCACTCATTTTGAATCAATGGGATCAAAAAGACGATGCCTAAGGATACTAACGAATATTGCCAGACATATGGAAAGCATCCATAATGCAAGCAGGCAAGTATTGCAGAGAAATAAGCTACTAAGGATTTTTGGAGGATCGAATAGTATTTCAAAGAACATTGAGAAACACATGAACAACTGGGGGGAGGAGCGGATACTCGATAAGTGCGAGAATTATCCGTAGGGGTATTCGGGTGACAAAGAACAGCAAGGCAGTAAGCTCAAAGGATTATCAAAACAATGGAGAAGACTTCAGGGTATCTTGTAATAACAAGATCAATGGGGGATGATCGTATAAATGGCAAGTGTAAGTAGTTATCCATAAGGATTTATCGGTGGTCGGGATTAGCAAAAGTGATGGGCACAAAGTCTCGAGAGGAATAGCAAATAGTATCTTCGAAATCTTCTGGTGAAGCAGGCCATCATCTGGAATGAAGGGGCTCTCCGGGAGAAAGCATTTACGAGAACCTAGAGTTAGAGTTAGCAGAACCATTTAACCCGAATAGAAGAGAGATCAGGGTCCCAGAGTAAAGGCGAGGAATAAAAGATCCTAATACCACCCAAATGGCGACGTGGGCCCGTAAGCCGCACAGCCATGTTAGTAAAAGTTTTGTAATATCTAGACTCAACTTCGGCCAAGGAGTGTGGAAGGGGGATTCCTACAGGCAGTCGGCTCTGATACCAACTTGTGACGCCCCCGATTTGACCGTACACTAATCATGCACGCAAATGTGTACGATCAAGATCAAGGACTCACGAGAAGATATCACAACACAACTCTACAAATAAAATAAGTCATAAAAGCATCATATTACAAGCCAGGGGCCTCGAGGGCTCGAATACAAGAGCTCGATCATAGACGAGTCAGCGGAAGCAACAATATCTGAGTACAGACATAAGTTAAACAAGTTTTCCTTAAGAAGGCTAGCACAAACTGGGATACAGATCGAAAGAGGCGCAGGCCTCCTGCCTGGGATCCTCCTAAACTACTCCTGGTCGTCATCAGCGGGCAGCACGTAGTAGTAGGCACCTCCCGAGTAGTAGCAGTCGTCATCAAGGTGGCGTCTGGCTCCTGGGATCCAACATCTGGTTGCGACAACCAGGTAGAAGGGATAGGGGGAAAAGAGGGAGAAAGCAACTGTGAGTACTCATCCAAAGTACTCGCAAGCAAGGAGCTACACTACATATGCATGGGTATATGTGTAAAGGCCATATCGGTGGACTGAACTGCAGAATGCCAGAATAAGAGGGGGATAGCTAATCCTGTCGAAGACTACGCTTCTGGCAGCCTCCGTCTGGCAGCATGTAGAAGAGAGTAGACTGAAGACCTCCAAGTAGCATCGCATAGCATAATCCTAACCGATGATCCTCCCCTCGTCGCCCTGTGAGAGAGCAATCACCGGTTGTATCTGGCACTTGGAAGGGTGTGTTTTATTAAGTATCCAGTTCTAGTTGTCATAAGGTCAAGGTACAACTCCAAGTCGTCCTGTTATCGAAGATCACGGCTATTCGAATAGATTAACTTCCCTGCAGGGGTGCACCACATACCCCAACACGCTTGATCCCAGTTGGCCGAACACACTTTCCTGGGTCATGCCCGGCCGTGGAAGATCAACACGTCGCAGCCCCACCTAGGCACAACAGAGAGGTCAGCACGCCGGTCTAAACCTAAGCGCACAGGGGTCTGGGCCCATCGCCCTTAGCACACCTGCATGTTGCGAACGCGGCCGGGAGCAGAACTAGCCCCCTTAATACAAGAGCAGGCTTATGTTCCAACCCGGCGCATGCCGCTCAGTCGCTGACGTCATGAAGGCTTCGGCTGATACCACGACGCCGGGATACCCATAACTACTCCCGCGTAGATGGTTAGTGCATATAGACCAAATGGCCAGACTCAGATCAAATACCCAGATCTCGTTAAGCGTGTTAAGTATCCGCGAACGCCGACCAGGGCCAGGACCACCTCTCTCATAGGTGGTCTCAACCTGCCCTGTCGCTCCGCCACAAAGTAACAGTCGGGGGCCGTCGGGAACCCAGGCCCACCTCTACCGGGATGGAGCCACCTGCCCCTTCAGCCCCCATGTCCGAACAGTATCACAGGTAATGTATCAATGTAGAGTATATAGTATATGCCTGTGATCACCTCCCGAAGTGATCACGGCCCAGTAGTATAGCATGGCAGACGGACAAGAGTGTAGGGCCACTGATGGAACACTAGCATCCTATACTAAGCAGTAGGATAGCAGGTAATGGTAACAACAGTAGTAGCAAGGACAGGCTATGCATCAGGATAGGAATAACGGAAAGCAGTAACATGCTACACTACTCTAATGCAAGCAGTATAGAGGAGAGTAGGCGATATCTGGTGATCAAGGGGGGGGGGGCTTGCCTGGTTGCTCAGACAAGGAGGGGTCGTCAACACCGTAGTCGATCGGGGTACCAGCAGCAGCGTCAGTCTCGTAGTCTACCAGAAAGATGTAACGGAGGGGGAACAAAATAAATAACAGAGCAATCAAATGTAACACAAAGCAAGACGCGGCAATACGTTGCTAGGGGTGACCTAACGCAGGGATAGGTGATATCGGCGAAGGGGGGAAACATCCGGGAAAGTATCCCCGGGGTTCCGCGTTTTCGGACAGATGAACCGGAGGTGAAATGTTGCAGGTTCACTATGCTAGGGACGCATGGCGGACGAACGGGTTGCGTATCCGAATTCGTCTCGTCGTTCTGAGCAACTTTCATGTACAAAGTATTTTCATCCGAATTACGGATTAAAAGATATGATTTTCTAAAGATTTTATTAATTTCTGGTATTTAATTAATTATTTAAATTAATTCGAAAATGAATTAATGACATCAGCATGATATCATGCTGACGTCAGCAGTCAACAGAGTTGACTGGGTCAAACTGACATGTGGGTCCAGTGGGACCCACCTGTCATACTCTGTTTAGGTTAATTAGGTCTTAGTTAAACTAAGTACTATTTAATTAAACTAACTAGTTAATTAGATTAATTAAACATGATTAATTAACTTAATTAATTCACTTATTGATTAATTAATTAATGTAATTATTATTTATTTATTTATTTATTTTTAATTCTTTTTTTAATAAAGTTCTGGGGATGGGGCCCCCTTGTCATAGGCCCCTGGGGGCTTAACGGGCGCGGGCGAGGCTGGAACGGGGCTCCAGCGGGCGCGGCCATTGTGGCGTCGGCCGCGGTAGGTGGAGCGAGGGGGAGCCGGCAGCGAACGGCGCCGGCGAAGGGCGGCGCCATCGGAGAGTGGTGGCGGCGGTCGATGGAGGCTGCGGCTCCAGCGACAGGGGCATTCCATGGCGCGCGTGGGAGGGTGAGGTAGGGCGCGGGCCAGCGGTGGACGGCGCCAGGCGAAGGAAGAAGAGGCTGGTCGCCACGGCGTGTCCATGGCCGGAGCGGGATGCGGGCAGAGCGCACGGGCGTTGGCGCCCAGCCCGAGCGAGCGTACGCCCAGATCGAAGGGGAAGCCGTCGGCCACAGGCACGGCGAGGTGAGGTAGGCTGGGCGAGGTGGGGCGTCGGACCGGGCGAGGGACGGAGTCCCAAGGCGGCAAGCAGCCGGGAGGGGTGGACGCGGTCAGGGCCGGCTAGCAGGGGCGCGCGCGGACACGGCGAGCGCGCAGCCACAGCGAAACAGCGACGGAACAAAGGGGGAATGGGGAAAACGTGCTCACGGGGCCCTGTAGTTGTGCTAAAAATGAGCTCGGGGAGGCGCTGGAGCTCGGGGTCGCGATGATCGATGACGAGGATGAAGGCGGCGCGACGCAGCCGCCGAGGAGGAGGAGAAGGAGGCAGGCCGGCGACGTGGTGGTGGCGACGACGGGCGACGGCATCGGGTCGAGGAGGAGCTCGAGGAGGCCGGCGGAGTGGTTCCGGCGAGGTAGGCGCCGAGAGAGTGGGCGAGGAGGCGACGCCGGCGGAGACCTCGGGCGATGGTGGACGGCGACGGGTAGCCGCAGGGCGTCGGGGGCGACGGGATCGGGGCTGATCCCGATCCAGTTCGATGGAGGAGGAGAAGGGGATCGTGGGGGGCAAGTGGGGTTAGCGTTTGGGGTAGTGGGGTAAGTAGGCCACGGGGATAGACGGGCCGGCCGGCTGGGCCAAGGCCCAGTTGGGCCACGGGGGTTTTCCCCCATGTTTTATTTATCTTTTGTTTGTTTTGTTTTCTATTTTCCTTTTAGTTTTTTATACATTGATTCGCATTAAGTAGAGCCATCAATTGATTTTTGTAAAAAGTGTTACTTGCCTTATAACTCCCCCATGTTTTGCTGCTGTTTTATCCACTTTGAGTATTTAAACATTTTATGAAAGTGTGGTTCCTCCACCGTAGTTACTCCTGCACCATTGGGCACAACCCGAACATTTTAGTTTTAAAGTTTGAAAATTTTGATGTTTGCCTTTTATTAAATTTTGAATTTGAATTGGTTTTTGAACTAACGCGGGATTATCAACAATAACTGCGGTGACGTGGCATCATTAACGGGGGATTACGGTAGCTTGATTACCCGGGCGTCACACCGAGCAAGATGCAAATATGGGAGTAACTGATAGAACATATCCATATATAGATGCAAGCAAAGTACAAAAATATAGAATTAAAAATAGATAATGTAACAAACATTTGATGCAAATATATAGATAATGTAGCAACAGACGGTATATGTTCACAAATTTAGACCATGCCGACCATGGTAGGTTGAGATTGAACATACTGAGCGCTCCCTGAAGTCATCCGGAATGGTGAGATAGAACTTTGTTTCCGACTGGCCACGACTATAGTTACCTGATTTGTGCTCGCGCTATGCACACATGAATGAACACCCACGAATCAGCTAGAACAAAAATGATTCCACGGCGATTTCCACCGGTTAATTAACAGCGACGGACGGACTACGATAAGAGATGAGTGAATATTTTGCTAATTAAGTAGATTACCTCATGAGAGAAATCCCCGGCCCAATCCCGTAGAAACCCCCAGTCGAACAGAGTCTAGAATGTCATTGCAGATAGGCGGCAAAAAGCGGTGGAGGAGAAATCCGGTGCCGTTTGGAGCACGACCTACGCCCGCTGCCAACAGCCGTCGAGCTTAGGGTGTAGAGTTACGGAGGAGTCCGTGGCGAGTGAGTGGGGACGAAGTGGGCGAGGATTTTCTTTCCCTTTTGCATGTGTGAGTGAACACGCACGGTTCGCAGAGGCAACGGAGATGAATCATGTGCGATAGTAAATCACCGAGATTGAATGAGAATCCAAATTTCCTTTGTCCTTCATCCATGAGTTTTTTTCTACGATGAACATAAACCCTACTAATCACCGTGCTCAAATTTGACACTTTTCCGGGTTCATTTGCAATATCTAGGGGATTATTTTCATTTTGTAGGCATTAATGCACGTAATACAAATTCAAAAATTGGTGCATGATACGTCCATTTTGCATCATCCTTTTATATCGATATTTATTGCATTAGGGGTTGTTCTTACACATAATGTCACAATACTTATGCCTATTCTCTCTTATTTTACAAGGTTTACATGAAGAGGGAGATTGCCGGCAGCTGGAATTCTGGGCTGGAAAAGGAGCAAATATTAGAGACCTATTCTGCACAACTCCAAAAGTCCTGAAACTTCATGGGAACACGTTTTGGAATGTATAAAAAATACCGGTGAAAGAATCAACTAGAGGGGGCCCACACCCTGGCCACGAGGGTGGGGGGCGCGCCCTACCCCCTGGGCGTGCCCCCTGTCTCATGGGCCCCCTGGCAGGCCTCCGGTGCCCATCTTCTGCTATATGAAGTCTTTCATCCGAGAAAAAATCATAAGCAAGCTCACGGGACGAAACTGCGCCGCCACGAGGCGGAACCTTGGCGAAACCAATCTAGGGCTTCGGCGGAGCTGTTCTGGCGGGGAAACATCCCTCCGGGAGGGGGAAATCATCACCATCGTCATCACCATCGATCCTCTCATTGGGAGGGGGTCAATTTCCATCAACATCTTCACCAGCACCATCTCATCTCAAACCTGAGTTCATCTCTTGTATCCAATCTTTGTCTCAAAACCTCAGATTGGCACCTGTGGGTTGCTAGTAGTGTTGATTACTCCTTGTAGTTGATGCTAGGTTGTTTACTTGGTGGAAGATCATATGTTCATATCCTTTATGCATATTAATACCCCTATGACTATGAACATGAATATGATTTCTGAGTAGTTACGTTTGTTCCTGGGGACATGGGAGAAGTCTTGCTATAAGTAGTCATGTGAATTTGGTATTCGTTCGATATTTTGATGAGATGTATGTTGTCTCTCCTCTAGTGGTGTCATGTGAACGTCGAATACATGACACTTCACCATTGTTTGGGCCTAGAGGAAGGCACGGGAAGTAATAAGTAGATGATGGGTTGCTAGAGTGACATAAGCTTAAACCCTAGTTTATGAGTTGCTTCGTAAGGGGCTGATTTGGATCCATATGTTTCGTGTTATGGTTAGGTTTACCTTAATACTTCTTTTGTAGTTGTGGATGCTTGCAAGAGGGGTTAATCATAAGTGGGATTCTTGTCCAAGGAAGAGTAGTACCCAAGCACCGGTCCACCCACATATCAAATTATTAAAGTACCGAACACGAATCATATGAACGTGATGAAAACTAGCTTGACGATAATTCCCATGTGTCCTCGGGAGCGCCTTCCTTTATGTAAGAGCTTGTCCAAGCTTGTATTTTGCTACAAAAAGGATTGGGACATCTTGCTGCACCTTATTTACTTTTGTTACTTTTTACCCTTTACAAATTACCTTATCACGAAACTATCTGTTACCGATAATTTTAGTGTTTGCAGAGAATACCTTACTGAAAAATGCTTATCATTTCCTTCTGCTCGTCGTTGGGTTCGACACTCTTAGTTATCGAAAGGACTACAATAGATCCCCTATACTTGTGGGTCATCAAGACTCTTTTCTGGCGCCGTTGCCGGGGAGTGAAGCGCCTTTGGTAGGTGAAATTTAGTAAGGAAAAATTTATATAGTGTGCTAAAATTTACTGTCACTTGTTACTATGGAACATAATCCTTTGAGGGGCTTGTTCGGGGTATCTTCACCCCAACCAGTAGAGCAAAGAGTCACTCCTCAACCTACTGAACCTACTGAAAATGTTTACTTTGAAATTCCTTTGGGTATGATAGAGAAACTGCTAGCTAATGCTTTCACAGGTGATGGAACATTACATCCTGATTTGCACCTAATCTATGTGGATGAAGTTTGTGGATTATTTAAGCTTGCAGGTATGCCCGAGGATGTTATCAAGAAGAAGCTCTTCCCTTTATCTTTGAAGGGAAAGTCATTGACATGGTTTAGGCTATGTGATGATATGGGATCATGGAACTACAAACGATTGAAATTGGAATTTCACGAGAAGTTATATCCTATGCATCTAGTTCATCGTGATCGTAATTATATATATAATTTTTGGCCTTGCGAAGGAGAAAGCATCGCTCAAGCTTGGGGGAGGCTTAAGTCAATGTTATATTCATGCCCCAATCATGAGCTCTCAAGAGAAATTATTATTCAAAAAAATTATGCTCGATACTTCTTGTACTGGTTCTTTTATGATGAAGACTATTGAATTCAGATGAGATTTATTGGAAAGAATTAAACACAACTTTGAAGATTGGGACCTCGACGAAGGTAAGGAGTCAGGTATAACCCCTAAGTTTGATTGTGTTAAATCTTTTATGGATACCGATGTTTTCCATGAATTTAGCACTAAATATGGACTTGACTCTGAAATAGTAGCTTCTTTCTGTGAATCCTTTGCTACTCATGTTGATCCCCTAAGGAGAAGTGGTTTAAATATAATCCTCCCATTGAAGTAAAAGTAGTTGCACCTATTAAAGTTGAAGAAAAGACTATCACTTACAGTGTTGATCCTGTTGTTCCTACCGCTTATACTGAGAAACCACCTTTCCCTGTTAGAATAAAGGATCATGCTAAAGCCTCAACTGTGGTTCGTAAGAGTAATACTAGAACACCTACACCCCCTGAGAAAATTAAAGTTGAACCTAGTATTGCTATGGTTAAACATCTCTTGGCCGATAATATTGATGGGCATGTTATTTACTTCTGTGATGAAGCTGCTAGAATTGCTAGACCCGATTCTAAAAATAAACATAGACTTCTTGTCGGCATGCCTGTTATTTCTGTTAAAATAGGAGATCATTGATATCATGGCTTATGTGAGATGGGTGCTAGTGCTAGTGCAATACCTCATTCCTTATGCAAATAAATTATGCATGATATTGCACCTGCTGAGATAGAGGAAATTGATGTTACAATTAAGCTTGCCAATAGAGACACTATTTCACCAGTTGGGATTGTTAGAGATGTTGAAGTATTGTGTTTGAAAGTTAAATATCCTGCTGATTTTCTTGTTCTTGGTTCCCCACAAGATAACTTTTGTCCCATTATATTTGGTAGACCCTTCTTGAATACTGTTAATGCTAGGATAGATTGCAAAAAGGATGTTGTTACTATTGGTATGGGGGATATGTCTCACGAGTTTAATTTTGCTAAATTTCGTAGACAACCCCATGATAAAGAATTTCCTAGTAAATATGAAATTATTGGTGTTGCTTCTATTGTCGTGCCTCCTAATGACCCTTTAGAACAATATTTGCTCGATCATGAAAATGATATGTTTATGAATGAAAGAAGGGAAATAGATGAAGTATTCTTTAAACACGGACCTATTTTGAAACACAACTTGCCTGTTGAAATCCTAGGGGATCCTCCTACACCCAAGGGTGATCCCGTGTTTGAGCTTAAACCATTACTTGATACTCTTAAATATGCTTATCTTGATGAGAAAAAGATATATCCTGTTATTATAAGTGCTAACCTGTCAGAGCATGAAGAAAAGAAATTGTTGAAAACTCTGAAGAAGCACCGTGCAGCTATTGGATACACTCTTGATGATCTTAAGGGCATTAGTCCCACTCTATGCCAACACAAAATAAAATTGGAGAAAGACGCGAAACCGGTTGTTGATCACCGACGATGGTTAAATCGTAAGATGAAAGAAGTGGTAAGAAAAGAAATACTAAAACTTCTGGAGGAAGGTATAATTTATCCCGTTGCTGATAGTCAGTGGGTAAGTCATGTCCATTGTGTCCCTAAGAAGGGAGGTATTACTGTTGTTCCTAATGATAAAGATGAATTGATCCCACAAAGAATTGTTACAGGTTATAGAATGGTAATTGATTTCCGCAAATTAAATAAAGCTACTAAAAAGGATCATTACCCTCTACCTTTTATTGATCAAATGCTAGAGAGATTATCCAAACATACACATTTTTGCTTTCTAGATGGTTATTCTGGTTTCTCACAAATACCTGTGTCAAAAGAGGATCAAGAAAAGACAACTTTTACTTGCCCTTTCGGTACCTTTTCTTATAGATGTATGCCTTTTGGCTTATGCAATGCACCTGCCTCTTTTCAAAGATGTATGACTGCTATATTCTCTGACTTTTGTGAAAAGATTGTTGAGGTTTTCATCGATGATTTCTCTGTATATGGAACTTCTTTTGGTGACTGCTTAAGCAACCTTGATCGAGTTTTGCAGAGATGTGAAGAAACTAATCTTGTCTTGAATTGGGAGAAGTGCCACTTTATGGTTAATGAAGGTATTGTCTTGGGGCATAAAATTTCTGAAAGAGGTATTGAAGTTGATAAAGCTAAAGTTGATGCTATTGAAAAGACGTCGTGTCCGAAGGATATTAAAGGTATAAGAAGTTTCCTTGGAAATGCCGGTTTTTATAGGAGGTTCATTAAAGACTTCTCAAAAATTTCTAGGCCTCTACTAATCTCTTACAAAAAGATGTTCCTTTTGTCTTTGATGATGATTGGGTAGAAGCATTTGAAATACTTAAGAAAGCCTTGATTTCTGCACCCATTGTTCAGCCTCCTCATTGGAATTTGCCCTTTGAAATTATGTGTGATGCTAGTGATTATGCTGTAGCGGCTGTTCTAGGACAATGAGTTGATAAGAAATTAAATGTCATCCAATATGCTAGTAAAACTCTAGATAGTGCCCAAAGAAATTATACTACTACTGAAAAAGAATTTTTAGCAGTTGTATTTGCTTGTGATAAGTTCAGACCTTATATTGTTGATTCTAAAGTAACTGTTCACACTGATCATGCTGCTATTAAATATCTTATTGAAAAGAAAGATGCTAAACCTAGACTTATTAGATGGGTTCTCTTGCTACAAGAATTTGATTTGCATATTATTGATAGAAAGGGAGCTGAGAACCCCGTTGCAGACAACTTGTCTAGGTTAGAGAATGTTCTTGATGACCCACTACCTATTGATGATAGCTTTCCTGATGAACAATTAGCTATCATAAATGCTTCTCGTACTGCTCCATGGTATGCTGATTATGCTAATTATATTGTTGCCAAATTAATACCACCTAGTTTCACATACCAGCAAAAGAAAAGGTTTTTCTATGATTTAAGACATTACTTCTGGGATGACCCACACCTTTATAAAGAAGGAGTAGATGGTATTATTAGACATTGTGTACCTGAGCATGAACAGGAACAGATCCTACGCAAGTGTTACTCCAAGGCTTATGGAGTACACCACGCTGGAGATAGAATTGCACATAAAGTATTGCAATCGGGTTTTTATTGGCCTACTCTTTTTAAAGATGCCCGTAAGTTTGTCTTGTCTTGTGATGAATGCCAAAGAATTGGAAATATTAGCATACATCAAGAAATGTTGGGGAACGTAGTAATTTCAAAAAAAATTCCTACGTACACGCAAGATCATGGTGATGCATAGCAACGAGAGGGGAGAGTATGTCTACGTACCCTCGTAGACCGAAAGCGGAAGCGTTTATCAACGCGGTTGATGTAGTCGTACACCTTCACGATCCGTCCCAATCATGTATCGAACGTACGACACCTCCGCGTTCAGCGCACATTAAGCTCGATGACGTCCTCGCCTTCTTGATCCAGCAAGAGGGGCGAAGTAGTAGATGAGTTCAGGGAGCACGACGGCGTGGTGACGGTGTTGGTGAAGAACAATCTCCGCAGGGCTTCGCCTAAGCATTATGAAAACTATTACGGAGGATAAACTAGAGGGGACGGGATTGCCGGCACACGGCTTGGTGTTTCTTGATGTGTCTTTGGTGCTAGCCCTACCCCTCTATTTATATGTTGAGCCTTGGGGTCGAAACTTGGAGTAAAAGCCTCCACAAAGTCGGTTTCACATGAAAGGCAAGAGTCCTTCTCAGACTCCAGGGCCAGACGCGAGGGTTCCTGGCGTCTGGCCCCTGTACTCCGTAAAACTTCCTTTTGCACTTTCAAAAAACCCTGTGGGGTTTCCCCTTTGGCCCAAATAAAGTGTTCTCATACCCAAACATTTCAGGAAACATCTGGAACCCCTTCCGGTGAATTCCGAAACCCTTCGGAGACCAAACACTATTATCCCATATATTAAACTTTATCTCCGGACCATTCCGGAGTTCCTCGTCATGTCCGTGATCTTATCCGGAACTCCGAACAACATTCGGTTACCAACATACATAACTCATAAATACTATATCGTTAATGAACGTTAAGCATGCGGACCCTATGGGTTCGAGAACTATGTAGACATGACCGAGACACTTCTCTGGTCAATAACCAATAGCGGAACCTGGATGCCCATATTGGTTCCTACATATTCTACGAAGATCTTTATCGGTCGAACCGCATAACAACATACGTTGTTCCCTTTGTCATCGGTATGTTACTTGCCCGATATTTGATCGTCGGTATCTCAATACCCAGTTCAATCTCGTTACCGGCAAGCTCTTTACTCGCTCCGTAATGCATCATCCTACAACTAACTTATTAGTTACATTGCTTGCAAGGCTTATAGTGATGTGCATTACCGAGAGGGCCCAGAGATACCTCTCCGACAATCAGAGTGACAAATCCTATTCTCGATCTATGCCAACTCAACGAACACCATCGAAGACACCTGTAGAGCACCTTTATAATCACCCAGTTACGTTGTGACGTTTCGTAGCACAGAAAGTGTTCTTCCGGTAATCGGGAGTTGCATAATCTCATAGTCATAGGAACATGTATAAGTCATGAAGAAAGCAATAGCAATGAACTAAATGATCAACTGCTAAGCTAACGGAATGGGTCATGTCAATCACATCATTCTCCTAATGATGTGATCCCGTTAATCAAATGACTACTCATGTCTATGGCTAGGAAACTCAACCATCTTTGATGAACGAGCTAGTCAAGTAGAGGCATACTAGTGACACTATGTTTGTCTATGTATTCACACATGTATTACGTTTCCGGTTAATACAATTCTAGCATGAATAATAAACATTTATCATGATGTGAGGAAATAAATAATAACTTATTATTGCCTCTAGGGCATATTTCCTCCAGTCTCCCACTTGCACTAGAGTCAATAATCTAGATTACACACTAATGATTCTAACACCCACGGAGTCTTGGTGCTGATCATGTTTTGCTCATGGAAGAGGCTTAGTCAACGGGTATGCAACATTCAGATCCATATGTATCTTGCAAATCTCTATGTCTCCCACCTGGACTTGATCCCAGATGGAATTGAAGCGTCTCTTGATGTGATTGGTTCTTTTGTGAAATCTGGATTCCTTTGCCAAGGCAATTGCACCAGTATTGTCACAAAAGATTTTCATTCGACCGATGCACTAGGTATGACACCTAGATCGGATATGAACTCCTTCTTCCAGACTCCTTCATTTGTTGCTTCCGAAGCAGCTATGTACTCCACTTCACACGTAGATCCTCACGACACTTTGTTTAGAACTGCTTCAACTAACATCTCCACCATTCAATATAAATACATATCCAGTTGCGATTTAGAATCGTCCGGATCAGTGTCAAAGCTTGCATCATGTAACCATTTACGACGAGCTCTTTGTCACCTCCATAAATGAGAAACATATCCTTAGTCCTTTTCAAGTATTTCAGGATGTTCTTGACCGCTGTCCAGTGATCCACTCCTGGATTACTTTGGTAGCTCCCTGCTAAACTAATAGCAAGGCAGACATCAGGTCTGGTACATAGCATTGCATACATGATAGAACCTATGGCTGAAGCATAGGGAACACTTTTAATTTTCTATCTATCTTCTGCAGTGGTCGGGCATTGAGTCTTACTCAACTTCACACCTTGTAACACAGGCAAGAACCCTTTCTTCACTTGATCCATTTTGAACTTCTTCAAAACTTTATCAAGGTATGTGCTTTGTGAAAGTCCAATTAAGCATCTTGATCTATCTCTATAGATCTTGATGCCTAATATATGAGCAGCTTCTCTGAGGTCTTTCATTGAAAAACTCATATTCAAGTATCCTTTTATGCTATCCAGAAATTCTATATCATTACCAATCAACAATATGTCATCCACATATAATATTAGAAATGCTATAGAGCTCCCACTCACTTTCTTGTAAATACAGGCTTCTCCAAAAGTCTGTATAAAACCATATGCTTTAATCACACTATCAAAATGTTTATTCCAACTCCGAGAGGCTTGCACCAGTCCATAAATGGATCGCTGGAGCTTGCACACTTTGTTGGCACCCTTTGGATCGACAAAACCTTCTGGTTGCATCATGTACAACTCTTCTTCCAGAAATCCATTAAGGAATGCAGTTTTGACATCCATTTGCCAAATTTCATAATCATAAAATGCTGCAATTGCTAACATGATTCGGACAGACTTAAGCATCGCTACGGGTGAGAAAGTCTCATCATAGTCAACCCCTTGAACTTGTAGAAAACCTTTCACAACAAGTCGAGCTTTGTAGACAGTAACATTACCGTCAGCGTCAGTCTTCTTCTTGAAGATCCATTTATTCTCGATGGTTTGCCAATCATCGGGCAAGTCAACCAAAGTCCACACTTTGTTCTCATACATGGATCCCATCTCAGATTTCATGGCCTCAAGCCATTTTGCGGAATCTGGGCTCACCATCGCTTCTTCATAGTTCGTAGGTTCGTCGTGGTCAAGTAACATGACTTCCAGAACAGGATTACCGTACCACTCTGGTGCGGATCTTACTCTGGTTGACTTACGAGGTTCGGTAGTAACTTGATCTGATGTTTCATGATCATCATCATTAGCTTCCTCACTAATTGGTGTAGGTGTCACAGGAACCAGTTTCTGTGATGAACTACTTTCCAATAAGGGAGCAGGTATAGTTACGTCATCAAGTTCTACTTTCCTCCCACTCACTTCTTTCGAGAGAAACTCCTTCTCTAGAAAGGATCCATTCTTAGCAACAAATGTCTTGCCTTTGGATTTGTGATAGAAGGTGTACCCAATAGTTTCATTTGGGTATCCTATTAAGATACATTTCTCCGATTTGGGTTCGAGCTTATCGGGTTGAAGCTTTTTCACCTAAGCATCGCATCCCCAAACTTTAAGAAATGACAACTTTGGTTTCTTGTCAAACCATAGTTCATACGGGGTCATCTCAACGGATTTCGATGGTGCCCTATTTAACGTGAATGCAGCCGTCTCTAAAGCATAACCCCAAAACAATAGCGGTAAATCAGTAAGAGACATCATAGATCGCACTATATCTAGTAAAGTACGATTATGATGTTCGGACACACCATTACGCTGTGGTGTTCTGGGTGGCGTGAGTTGCGAAACTATTCCGCAATGTTTCAAATGTAGACCAAACTCGTAACTCAAATATTCTCCTCCATGATCAGATCATAGAAACTTTATTTTCTTGTCACGATGATTTTCCACTTCACTCTGAAATTCTTTGAACTTTTCAAATGTTTCAGACTTATGTTTCATTAAGTAGATATACCCATATCTGCTCAAATCATCTGCGAAGGTAAGAAAATAATGATACCCGCCACGAGCCTCAATATTCATCGGACCACATACATCAGTATGTATGATTTCCAACAAATCTGTTGCTTGCTCCATAGTTCCGGAGAACGGCGTTTTAGTCATCTTGCTCATGAGGCATGGTTCGCAAGTACCAAGTGATTCATAACCAAGTGATTCCAAAAGTCCATTAGAATGGAGTTTCTTCATGCGCTTTACACCAATATGACCTAAACAGCAGTGCCACAAATAAGTTGCACTATCATTATCGACTCTACATCTTTTGGCTTCAACATTATGAATATGTGTATTACTACTATCGAGATTCAACAAAAATAGACCACTCTTCAAGGGTGCATGACCATAAAATATATTACTCATATAAATAGAACAACCATTATTCTCAGATTTAAATGAATAACCGTCTCGCATAAAACAAGATCTAGATATAATGTTCATGCTTAACACTGGCACCAAATAACAATTATTTAGGTCTAAACTTAATCCCAAAGGTAGATGTAGAGGTAGCGTGCCGACGGCGATCACATCGACTTTGGAACCATTTCCCACGCGCATCGTCACCTCGTCCTTAGCGAATCTTTTCTCAATCCGTAGTCCCTGTTTCGAGTTGCAAATATTAGCAACAGAACCAGTATCAAATACCCAGGTGCTACTGCGAGCTCTAGTAAGGTACACATCAATAACATGTATATCACATATACCTTTGTTCACCTTGCCATCCTTCTTATCCGCCAAATACTTGGGGCAGTTCTGCTTCCAGTGACCAATCTGTTTGCAGTAGAAGCACTCAGTCTTAGGCTTAGGTCCAGACTTGGGTTTCTTCTCCTGAGAAGCAACTTGTTTGCCGTTCTTTTTTAAGTTTCCCTTCTTCTTCCCTTTACCCTTTTTCTTGAAACTGGTGGTCTTGTTGACCATCAACACATGATGCTCCTTCTTGATTTCTACCTCCGCAGCCTTTAGCTTTGCGAAGATATTGGGAATTGTCTTATCCATCCCTTGCATATTATAGTTCATCACGAAGCTCTTGTAGCTTGGTGGTAGTGATTGAAGAACTCTGTCATTGACACTATCAACAGGAAGATTAACACCCAGTTGAGTCAAGTGGTTATGTGCTACCTCTTGAGCACTGCGTTTGATTTCCCCGAAGAGGAGAGCATGATGCAGCAAAGTAGCGTAAGTATTTCCCTCAGTTTTTGAGAGCCAAGGTATCAATCCAGTAGGAGGCTACGCGCGAGTCCCTCGTACCTACACAAAAACAATAGCTCAACGCAACCAACGTGCTTAGGGGTTGTCAATCCCTTCACGGTCACTTACGAAAGTGAGATCCGATAGAGATGATAAATAATATTTTTGGTATTTTTGGTATAGGGATGCAAAGTAAAAAGTAAAAGCAAAGTAAAAGCAAAGCAATAATAAAGTGATGGAGATTGATATGATGAGAAAGAGAGCCGGGGGCCATAGGTTTCACTAGTGGCTTCTCTCAAGAGCATAAGTATTCTAAGGTGGGTGAACAAATTATTGTTGAGCAATTGATAGAATTGAGCATAGTTATGAGAATATCTAGGTATGATCATGTATATAGGCATCACATCCGAGACAAGTAGACCGACTCCTGCCTGCATCTACTACTATTACTCCACTCATCGACCGCTATCCAGCATGCATCTAGAGTATTAAGTTAAAAAGAGAGTAACGCCTTAAGCAAGTTGACATGATCTAGAGGGATAGTTTCATGCAATATGATAAAAACCTCATCTTGTTATCCTCGATGGCAATGATACAATACGTGCCTTGCTGCCCCTTCTGTCACTGGGAAAGGACACCGCAAGATCGAACCCAAAACTAAGCACTTCTCCCATGGCAAGAACAACCAATCTAGTAGGCCAAACCAAACTGATAATTCGAAGAGACTTGCAAAGATAACCAATCATACATAAAAGAATTCAGAGAAGATTCAAATATTATTCATAGATAGACTAGATCATAAACCAACAATTCATTGGTCTCAACAAACACACCACAAAAAGAAGATTACATCGAATAGATCTCCACAAGAGAGGGGGAGAACATTGTATTGAGATCCAAAAAGAGAGAAGAAGCCATCTAGCTACTAACTATGGACCCGTAGGTCTGAAGTAAACTACTACACTTCATCGGAGGGGCTTGGATGATGATGTAGAAGCCCTCCGTGATCGATGCCCCCTCCGGCGGAGCTCCAGAACAGGCCGCAGGATGGGATCTCGTGGATACAGAAAGTTGCAGCGGTGGAATTATGTTTTTGGCTCCGTCCCCGATCATTTGGGGGTACGTAGGTATATATAGGAGGAAGGAGTACGTTGGTGGAGCTTCGAGGGGCCCACGAGGCAGGGGGCGCGCCCTAGGGGGGCGCCCTCCACCCTCGTGACCGCCTCGTGGCTTTCTTGATAGAGGGTCCAAGTCTCCTAGATCTTATCTGATGAGAAAATCACGTTTCCGAAGGTTTCATTCCGTTTGCACTCCGTTTGATATTCTGTTTCTCTGAAACACTGAAATAGGCAAAAAACAGCAATTCTGGGCTACGCCTCCGGTTAATAGGTTAGTCCCAAAAATAATATAAAAGTGGAAAATAAAGCCCAATATAGTCCAAAACAGTAGATGATATAGCATGGGGCAATCAAAAATTATAGATACGTTGGAGACGTATCATTATGGTACCCAGACATTCTGAGTATATGTTCACTGACAGAACTATTCTCCTCCATCTTGCAGCTGTAGAACTTATTGGAGACTTCATATCTCTCAATCCGGGCATTTTCTTGAAATATTAACTTCAACTCCCAGAACATCTCATATGCTCCATGACATTCAAAACGTCGTTGAATTCCCGGTTCTAAGCCATAAAGCATGGCACACTGAACTATCGAGTAGTCATCAGCTTTGTTGTGCCAGACGTTCTTAACGTCATCAACAGCATCTGCAGCAGACCTGGCACCCAGCAGTGTTTCCAGAACGTAATTCTTCTGTGCAGCAATGAGGATAATCCTCAAGTTACGGACCCAGTCCGTGTATTTGCTACCATCATCTTTCAACTTTGCTTTCTCAAGGAACGCATTAAAATTCAACAGAACAACAACACGGGCCATCTATCTACAACAACATAGACAAGCAAAATACTATCAGGTACTAAGTTCATGATAAATTTAAGTTCAATTAATCAAATTACTTTACGAACTCTCACTTAGATAGACATCTCTCTAATCATCTAAGTGATCACGTGATCCAAATCAACTAAACCATAACCGATCATCACGTGAAATGGAGTAGTTTTCATTGGTGAACATCACTATGTTGATCATATCTACTATATGATTCACGCTCGACCTTTCGTTCTCAGGGTTCCGAGGCCATATCTGCATATGCTAGGTTTGTCAAGTTTAACCCGAGTATTCTCCGTGTGCAAAAACTGGCTTGCACCCATTGTATAAGAACGTTGAGCTTATCACACCCGATCATCACGTGGTGTCTCGGCACGATGATCTTTTGGAACGGTGCATACTCAGGGAGAACACTTGTACCTTGAAATTTTTACTGAGAGATAATCTTATAATGCTAGCGTCAATCAAATCAGAATAAGATGCATCAAGGATAAACATCACATGCAATCAATATAAGTGATATGATATGGCCATCATCATCTTGTGCCTTTGATCTCCATCTCCAAAGCACCGTCATGATCACCATCGTCACGGGCGCGACACCTTAATCTCCATCATAGCATCGTTGTCGTCTTGCCAACTATTGCTTCTATGACTATCGCTACCGCTTAGTGATAAAGTAAAGCAATTACATGGCGATTGCATTTCATACAATAAAGCGACAACCATATGGCTCCTGCCAGTCACCGATAACTCCGTTACAAAACATGATCATCTCATACAATAAAATATAACATCATGCCTTGACCATATCACATCACAACATGCCCTGCAAAAACAAGCTAGACATCATCTACTTTGTTGTTGCAAGTTTTACGTGGCTGCTACGGGCTGAGCAAGAACCGTTCTTACCTACGCATCAAAACCACAACGATAGTTCGTCAAGTCAGTGTTGTTTTAACCTTCAACAAGAACCGGGCGTAGTCACACTCGGTTCAACTAAAGTTGGAGAAACTAACACCCACCAGCCACCTGTGAGAAAATCACGTCGGTAGAACCAGTCTCGTGTAAGCGTACGCGTAATGTCGGTCTGGGCCGCTTTATCCAACAATACCGTTGAACCAAAGTATGACATGCTGGTAAGCAGTATGACTTGTATCGCCCAAACCTCACTTGTGTTCTACTCGTGCATATAACATCTACGCATAAATCTTGCTCTGATACCACTGTTGGGGAATGTAGTAATTTCAAAAAAAAATCCTACGCACACGCAAGATCATGGTGATGCATCGCAACAAGAGGGGAGAGTATGTCTACGTACCCTCATAGACCGAAAGCGGAAGCGTTTATCAACGCGGTTGATGTAGTCGTACACCTTCATGATCTGTCCCGATAAAGTACCAAACGTACGGCACCTCCGCGTTCAACACACATTCAGCTCGATGACGTCCTCGCCTTCTTGATCCAGCAAGAGGCGCGAAGTAGTAGATGAGTTCCGGCAGCACAACGACGTGGTGACGGTGTTGGTGAAGAACAATCTCCGCAGGGCTTCGCCTAAGCACTACGAAAACTATTACAGAGGATAAACTAGAGGGGACAGGATTGCCGGCACACGGCTTGGTGTTTCTTGATGTGTCTTGGGTGCTAGCCCTACCCTTCTATTTATATGTTGAGCCTTGGGGTCGAAACTTGGAGTAAAAGCCTCCACAAAGTTGGTTTCACCTGAAAGGCAAGAGTCCTTCTCAGACTCTAGGGGCAGACGCCAGGGACCCTGGCGTCTGGCCCCTGGACTCCGCAAAACATCCTTTTGTGCTTTCCAAAAACCTTGTGGGCTTTCTCCTTTGGCCCAAATAAAGTGTTCTCGTACCCCAAACATTTCGGGAAACATCCGGAACCCCTTCCGGTGAATTCTGGAACCCTTCCGGAGACTAAACACTATTATCCCATATATTAAAATTTATCTCTGGACTATTCCAGAGTTCCTCGTCATGTCCGTGATCTTATCCGAAACTCCGACCAACATTCGGTTACCAACATACATAACTCATAAATACTATATCGTCAATGAATGTTAAGCGTGCGGACCCTATGGGTTCGAGAACTATGTAGACATGACCGAGACACTTCTCTGGTCAATAACCAATAGCGGAACCTGGATGCCCATATCGATTCCTACATATTCTATGAAGATCTTTATCGGTCGAACCGCATAACAACATACGTTGTTCCCTTTGTCATCGGTATGTTACTTGCCCGAGATTTGATCTTCGGTATCTCAATACCTAGTTCAATCTCGTTACTGACAAGTCTCTTTACTCGTTCTGTAATGCATCATCCCGCAACTAACTCATTAGTTACATTGCTTGCAAGGCTTATAGTGATGTGCATTACCGAGAGGGCCTAGATATACCTCTCCGGCAATCGGAGTGACAAATCCTATTCTCCATCTATGCCAACTCAACGAACACCATCGGAGACACCTGTAGAGCACCTTTATAATCACTCAGTTACGTTGTGACGTTTGGTAGCACAGGAAGTGTTCTTCCGGTAATCGGGAGTTGCATAATCTCATAGTCATAGGAACATGTATAAGTCATGAAGAAAGCAATAGCAATAAACTAAACGATCAAGTGCTAAGCTAACAGAATGGGTCATGTCAATCACATCATTCTCCTAATGATGTGATCCCGTTAATCAAATGACAACTCATGTCTATGGCTAAGAAACTCAACCATCTTTAATCAACGAGCTAGTCAAGTAGACGCATACTAGTGACACTATGTTTGTCTATGTATTTACACATGTATTATGTTTCCGGTTAATAAAATTCTAGCATGAATAATAAACATTTATCATGATGTGAGGAAATAAATAATAACATTATTATTGCCTCGATGGCATATTTCCTTCAAGAAATGCCTATGAATTATTCACTTGTTATTGAACCATTTGATGTTTGGGGCTTTGATTATATGGGACCGTTTCCTTCCTCTAATGGGTATACACATATTTTAGTTGCTGTTGATTACATTACTAAGTGGGTAGAAGCTATTCCAACTAGTAGTGCTGATCATAACACCTCTATTAAGATGCTTAAAGAAGTTATTTTTCCGAGGTTTGGAGTCCCTAGATACTTAATGACTGATGGTGGTTCTCATTTTATTCATGGTGCTTTTCATAAGATGCTTGATAAGTATGATGTTAATCATAGAATTGCATCTCCGTATCATCTACAGTCTAGTGGTCAAGTAGAATTGAGTAATAGAGAGCTTAAATTAACTTTGCAAAAGTCTGTTAATAGATTTAGAAAGAATTGGTCAAAGAAACTTGATGATGCATTATGGGCCTATAGAACTGCATACAAAAATCCTATGGGTATGTCTCCGTATAAAATGGTTTATGGTAAAGCATGTCACTTACCCCTCGAACTAGAACATAAGGCATATTGGTCCATTAAAGAGCTCAATTATGATCTCAAACTTGCCGGTGAGAAGAGGCCTTTTGACATTAGCTCACTTGATGAATGGAGAACCCAAGCCTATGAAAATGCCAAACTATTTAAAGAAAAAGTTAAGAGATGGCATGACAAAATGATACAAAAGCGTGAGTTTAATGTAGGTGATTATGTTTTGCTATAAAAATCTCGTTTAAGCTTTTTTGCAGGCAAACTCCTCTCTAAATGGGAAGGTCCCTACATTATCGAGGAGGTCTATCGTTCCGGTGCCATAAAAATCAACAACTTTGAAGGCACAAATCCGAGGGTGGTGAACGGTCAAAGAATCAAACATTATATCTCAGGTAATCCTATAAATGTTGAAACTAATGTTATTGAAACCGTAACCCGGGAGGAGTATATAAGGGACACTTTCCGGAACGTTTCAGACTCCGAAAAGGAATAGGTATGTGGTACGGTAAGTAAACCAACTCCAAAACAGTTCTAATAGCAATTTTTCTCTGTTTTGGAATATTTAAGAAAATAGGAAAATAAGAAGTAGTCCGAGAAGGACACGAGGCGTCCACGAGGGTGGAGGGCGCGCCCCCTGCCTCGTGGGCACCTCGTGTGCTCTCCGGACTCTGTTCTCTTGCACGATACTTCTTTTGGTCGATAAAAAATCATTATATAATCTCCCGAAGGTTTCGACCACCGTACCTTGCAAATATCCTCTGTTTTTGTTTCGAGCTGTTTATACAGTAGATCTAGAGCAAGATGTCCTCTCAAGAGTCAGTCGGGGAGAGTCGGTGTCTCATCCGATACCGGGGCCAAGAGCAAATAGCGATGCTGACCACTTTGGGCCATCAACCGAGGAAGAGATGGAGGCCGACTTGAAAAGGATAGATGCCATGGAGGAGGATCAAGAAGTTACTTCTTGTTTTCGAGTTGGATTCACGATAGCGGAACTATAGAGCTCAGCTATTCCAAACTCGGTCATCCCTCCCAACGTTAGATTTCTTTCTTATGAAAATATGAAAAAGACCGTTACTTGTTCTCCCGCATCTATGCAACATCCTTGGGTGAAAGGAGCTTTAGCCGTCATGGGCAAGCTCCGTAAGGAAATAATGGACCTCAAGCAGCAAGTCAATAAGCTCAAGGAAGAGAATCATATCCTGAGGGGCATCATCGCCAAGAATATCACATCACCATCCCCAAAGAAAGAGACATAAACACATGGGTATGGGCACTCCCCTTGGCAACTTCCAAGCTTGGGGGAGTGCCCCTGGATCGTATCACCATCACACTTTCATCTTTACCATTTTTCTTAGTTCCATCCTTTTGGTTATATCTTGATCCAGTAGAATAAAGTTTTAGTATGATCTAGTTTTGAGTTTTGCTTTATGACCCTTCTATGTAATTGAGTCCGTGAGATATATATAATAAAGATTAGTTATGAGTCAAGGGCCTGATTATCTTGTCATGATCTGGAGAATAAAGAGAAAAGAGAAGAGAAAGAATAAAGAGAAATAAAGAGATCATATGGATCTTATGGAGAGTAATGACTTCACATATAAAGAGTATGATGAATAAAAGTTGTTGAGAGTTGACAAACATAGTTTTGGTCATCGTTGCAATTAATATGAAGTAATAAAGAAAGAGAGGTTTTCACATATAAATATACTATCTTGGACATCTTTTATGATTGTGAGCACTCATTAAAATATGACATGCTAAAAAGTTGATGTTGGACAAGGAAGACAACATAATGGGTTATGTTTTCTTACATCCGAGATAAATTATATTGTCATGGATCATCCAACATGTTGAGCTTGCCTTTCCCTCTCATGCTAGCCAAATTCTTTGCGCCAAGTAGAGATACTACTTGTGCTTCCAAATATCCTCAAACCTAGTTTTGCCATGAGAGTCCACCATATCTACCTATGGATTGAGGAAGATCCTTCAAGTAAGTTGTCATTGTTGCAAGAAATAAAAATGGCTCTCTAAATATGTATGATTTATTAGTGTGGAGAAAAATAAGCTTTATACGATCTTGTGATGTGGAAGAAATAAAAGTGACGGACTACATAATAAAGGTCCATATCACAAGTGGCAATATAAAGTGACGTTCTTTTGCATTAAGATTTCGTGCATCCAACCATAAAAGCACATGACAACCTCTCCTTCCCTCTGCGAAGGGCCTATATTTTATCCTTGTCTTATACTTTATACAAGAGTCATGGTGATTTTCACCTTTCCTTTTTACATTTTATCCTTCGGCAAGCACTGTGTTTTGGAAAGATCCTGATATATATAGCTAATTGGATGTGAGTTTTCATGAACTATTATTGTTGACATTAACCTTGGGGTAAAAGGTTGGGAGGCAAAACTATAAGCCCCTATCTTTCTCTGTGTCCGATTAAAACTTCATACCCATAAATATTGCATGAGTGTTAGCAATTCTGAAAGACTAAATGATAGTTGAGTATGTGGACTTGCTGAAAAGCTCTTATATTGACTCTTTCCAATGTTATGATAAATTGCAATCTCTTCAATGACTGAGATTATAGTTTGTTAGTTTTCAATGAAGTTTCTGATTCGTACTTCAAATTGTGAATGAATTGTTACTTTAGCATAAGAAATCATATGACAATATATATATATATATAAATATATGTTGCTGTTATAAGAATGATCATGATTCCTAATGTCCGTATTATGTTTTATTGACACCTCTATCTCTAAACATGTGGACATATTTTTGGTTATCGGCTTTCGCTTGAGGACAAGTGAGGTCTAAGCTTGGGGGAGTTGATACGTCCATTTTGCATCATGCTTTTATATCGATATTTATTGCATTATGGGCTGTTATTACACATAATGTCACAATACTTATGCCTATTCTCTCTTATTTTACAAGGTTTACATGAAGAGGGAGAGTGCCGGCAGCTGGAATTTTGGGCTGGAAAAGGAGCAAATATTAGAGACCTATCTGCACAACTCCAAAAGTCCTGAAACTTCACGGGAGCATGTTTTGGAATGTATAAAAAATACTGGCGAAAGAATCAACCAGAGGGGGCCCACACCCTGGCCACGAGGGTGGGGGCGCGCCCTACCCCCTGGGCGTGCCCCCTGGCAGGCCTCCGGTGCCCATCTTCTGCTATATGAAGTCATTCGTCCGAGAAAAAATCATAAGCAAGCTCATGGGACGAAACTCCGCCGCCACGAGGCGGAACCTTGGCGGAACCAATCTAGGGCCCCGGTTGAGTTGTTATGCCGGGGAAACATCCCTCCGGGAGGGGGAAATCATCACCATCGTCATCACCATCGATCCTCTCATCGGAAGGGGGTCAATCTCCATCAACATCTTCACCAGCACCATCTCATCTCAAACCCTAGTTCATCTCTTGTATCCAATCTTTGTCTCAAAACCTCAGATTGGTACCTGTGGGTTGCTAGTAGTGTTGATTACTCCTTGTAGTTGATGCTAGTTGGTTTACTTGGTGGAAGATCATATGTTTAGATCCTTTATGCATATTAATACCCCTCTGATTATGAACATGAATATGATTTGTGAGTAGTTACGTTTGTTCCTGAGGACATGGGAGAAGTCTTGCTATAAATAGTCATGCGAATTTGGTATTCGTTCAATATTTTGATGAGATGTATGTTGTCTCTCCTCTAGTGGTGTCATGTGAATGTCGACTACATGACACTTCACCATTGTTTGGGCCTAGAGGAAGGCATTGGGAAGTAATATGTAGATGATGGGTTCCTAGAGTGACAGAAGCTTAAACCCTAGTTTATGAGTTGCTTCGTAAGGGGCTGATTTGGATCCATATGTTTCATGCTATGGTTAGGTTTACCTTAATACTTCTTTTGTAGTTGCGGATGCTTTCAAGAGGGGTTAATCATAAGTGGTATGCTTTTCCAAGGAAGGGTAGTACCCAAGTACCAGTCCACCCACATATCAAATTATCAAAGTACCGAACGCGAATCATATGAACGTGATGAAAACTAGCTTGGTGATAATTCCCATGTGTCCTCGGGAGCGCTTTCCTTTATATAAGAGCTTGTCCAAGCTTGTCCTTTGCTACAAGAAGTATTGGGCCATCTTTCTGCACCTTATTTACTTTTGTTACTTGTTACTCGCTACAAATTACCTTATCACAAAACTATCTGTTACCAACAATTTCAGTGTTTGCATAGAATACCTTACTGAAAACTGCTTATCATTTCCTTCTGCTCCTCGTTGGGTTCGACACTCTTTCTTATCTAAAGGACTACGATAGATCCCCTATACTTGTGGGTCATCAAGACTCTTTTCTGGCGCCATTGCCGGGGAGTGAAGCGCCTTTGGTAGGTGGAATTTGGTTAGGAAAAATTTATATAGTGTGCTGAAATTTACTGTCACTTGTTACTATGGAACATAATCCTTTGAGGGGCTTGTTCGGGGTATCTTCACCCCGACCAGTAGAGCAAAGAGTCACTCCTCAACCTACTGAGCCTACTAAAAATGTTTACTTTGAAATTCCTTCGGGTATGATAGAGAAACTGCTAGCTAATCCTTTTACAGGTGATGGAACATTACATCCTGATTTGCACCTAATCTATGTGGATGAAGTTTGTGGATTATTTAAGCTTGCAGGTATGCCCGAGGATGTTATTAAGAAGAAGCTCTTACCTTTATATTTGAAGGGAAATACATTGACATGGTTTAGGCTATGTGATGATATGGGATCATGGAACTACAACCGATTGAAATTGGAATTTCACCAGAAGTTTAATCCTATGCATTTGGTTCATCGTGATCGTAATTATATATATAATTTTTGGCCTCGCGAAGGAGAAAGCATCGCTCAAGCTTGGGGGAGGCTTAAGTCAATGTTATATTCATGCCCCAATCATGAGCTCTCAAGAGAAATTATTATTCAAAAATTTTATGCTCGGCTTTCTGTCAATAATCGCTCCATGCTCGATCTTCTTGTACTGGTTCTTTTATGATGAAGACTATTGAATTCAAATGGGGTTTATTGGAAAGAATTAAACGCAACTCTGAAGATTGGGACCTCGACGAAGGTAAGGAGTCAGGTATAACCCCTAAGTTTGATTGTGTTAAATCTTTTATGGATACCGATGTTTTCCATGAATTTAGCACTAAATATGGACTTGACTCTGAAATAGTAGCTTCTTTCTGTGAATCCTTTGCTACTCATGTTGATCTCCCTAAGGAGAAGTGGTGTAAATATAATCCTCACATTGAAGTAAAAGTAGTTGCACCTATTAAAGTTGAAGAAAAGACTATCACTTATAATGTTGATCCTGTTGTTCCTACCGCTTATATTGAGGAATCACCTTTCCGAGTTAGAATAAAGGATCATGCTAAAGCCTCAACTGTGGTTCATAAGAGTAATACTGGAACACCTACACCCCCTAAGAAAATTAAAGTTGAACTTAGTATTGCTATGGTTAAAGATCTCTTGGCCGATAATATTGATGGGCATGTTATTTACTTATGTGATGAAGCTGCTAGAATTGCTAGACCCGATACTAAAAGTAAACATAGACCTGTTGTAGGCATGCCTGTTATTTCTGTTAAAATAGGAGATCATTGCTATCATGGCTTATGTGATATGGGTTCTAGTGCTAGTGCAATACCTCATTCCTTATACAAAGAAATTATGCATGATATTGCACCTGCTGAGATAGAGGAAATTGATGTTACAATTAAGCTTGACAATAGAGACACTATTTCACCAGTTGGGATTGTTAGAGGTGTTGATGTCTTGTGTGGGAAAGTTAAATATCCTGCTGATTTTCTTGTTCTTGGTTCCCCACAAGATAACTTTTGTCCCATTATATTTGGTAGACCCTTCTTGAATACTGTTAATGCTAGGATATATTGCAAAAACAATGTTGTTACTATTGGTTTGGGGGATATGTCTCATGAGTGTAATTTTGCTAAATTTCGTAGACAACCCCATGATAAAGAATTGTCTAGTAAAGATGAAATTATTGGTCTTGCTTCTATTGTCGTGCCTCCGAATGATCCTTTAGAACAATATTTGCTCAAACATGAAAATGATATGTTTATGAATGAAAGAAGGGAAATAGATGAAGTATTCTTTAAACAAGGATTTCTGGCCCCGTTGCTGGGGAGATCTACGCACAAGTCAAGACATACCAAGTACCCATCACAAACTCTTATCCCTCGCATTACATTATTTGCCATTTTCCTCTCATTTTGCTCTCCCCCACTTCACCCTTGCCGTTTTATTTGCCTCTTTTTCGTTTGCCCTTTTTCCATTCGTCTCTTTTCGCTTGCCTCTTGTGTGATTGTTTGTTGGATTGATTGTTTGTCACGACGGCTCAAGATAATACTAAATTATGTGACTTTTCCAATACCAACAATAATCATTTTATTAGCACTCCAATTGCTCCTCTTACTGATGCTGAATCTTGTGAAATAATACTGCTTTGCTGAATCTTGTCATGAAAGATCAATTTGCTGGCCTTCCTAGTGAAGATACTGCAACCCATCTAAATAACTTTGTTGATTTATGTGATATGCAAAAGAAGAAATATGTGGATAACGATATTGTTAGATTGAAGCTATTTCCGTTTCTCTTAGAGATCGTGCTAAAACTTGGTTCTCTTCTTTGCCTAAAAATAGTATTGATTCATGGAATAAGTGCGAAGATGCTTTTATCTCTAAGTATTTGCCTCCCGCTAAGATCATCTCTCTTAGAAACGATATTATGAACTTTAAGCAACTTGATCATGAGCATGTTGCACAAGCTTGGGAGAGGATGAAATTAATGATACGTAATTGCCCTACACATGGTTTGAATTTATGGATGATCATACAGAATTTTTATGCTGGATTGAATTTTGCTTCCAGAAATCTTTTAGATTCGGCCGTGGGAGGCACTTTTATGGAAATCACTTTAGGAGAAGTTACTAAACTCCTAGATAATATTATGGTTAATCATTCTCAATGGCACATCGAAATATCTACTACTAAAGAAGTTCATGCGATAGAAGAGATTATTGTTTTGAGTGGAAAGATGATGAACTTATGAAATTGTTTGCTAATAAGAGTGCTTCTTCTAATCCTAATGATATGCCTTTGTCCACTGTGATTGAGAATAATAATGAATCTATGGATGTGAATTTTGTTGCTAGGAACAATTTTGGTAACGACGCGTATAGAGGAAATGTCAATTTTAGGCCATTTCCTAGTAATTCCTCTAATAATTATGGTAATTCCTACACCAACTCTTATGGAAATTTTAATAAGATGCCCTCTGATTTTGAGACTAGTATTAAAGAACTTATGAATTCGCAAAAGAATTTCAATGCTTTGCTTGAAGAAAAAATTGCTTAAGATTGATGAGTTGGCTAGGAACATGGATAGAATTTCGCTTGATGTTGATTCTTTGAAACCTAGATCTATTCCACCTAAGCATGATATCAATGAGTCTCTCAAAGCCATGATAATTTCCATTGATGAGTGCAAAGAAAGAACCGCTAGGATGCGTGCTAACAAGGATTGCTTTGTGAAGGTGTGTTCTTCTAGTTTCCATGATAATAATGATGAAGGTCTAAAAGTGATTGGTGTGTCTCCTTTTAAATCTTTGTTTGCCAATATGAATCTTAATAAAGATGGGTCTAGATATGAGTCAACTTTAGTTAGAAGGTGTCCCAATGATTCGGAGTTTTTAGATCTTGATGCAAAAATTGGTAAAAGTGGGATCGAAGAGGTCAAAACTTTACATAGCAACGAACCCACTATTTTGGATTTCAAGGAATTTAATTGTGATAATTGCTTTTTGATAGATTGTATTTCCTTGTTGCAATCTGTGCTAAATTCTCCTCATGCTTATGATCAAAACAAAGCTTTTACTAAACACATCGTTGATGCTTTGATGCAATCCCATAAAGAAAAGCTTGAACTAGAAGTTTCTATTCCTAGAAAACTTTATGATGAGTGGGAACCTACTACTAAAATTAAGATTAAAGATCATAAATGCTATGCTTTATGTGATTTGGGTGCTAGTGTTTCCACGATTCCAAAAACTTTGTGTGATGTGTTAGGTTTCCGTGAATTTGATGATTGTTCTTGAAATTTGCATCTTGCGGATTCCACCATTAAGAAACCTATGGGAAGGATTAATGATGTTCTTATTGCTGCAAATAGGAATTATGTGCCCCTAGATTTCATTGTTCTTGATATAGATTGCAATCCTACATGTCCTGTTATTCTTGGTAGACCTTTCCTTAGAACGATTGGTGAAATTATTGACATGAAAGAAGGAAATATTAGATTCCAATTTCCGTTAAGGAAAGGCATGGATCACTTTCCTAGAAAGAAAATTAAATTACCTTATGAATCTATTATGAGAGCCACATATGGATTGCATACCAAAGATGATAATACCTAGATCTATTCTTGCTTTTATGCCTAGCTAGGGGCGTTAAATGATAGCGCTTGTCGGGAGGCAACCCAATTTTATTTTTGTTCCTTGCTTTTTGTTAATGTTTAGTAATAAATAAATAATATATCCTCTGTTATGCTTGTGTTTTTTATGTTTTAATTAGTGTTTGTGCCAAGTAAAGCCTTTAGGATCTTCTTGGATGATTGTTATTTGATCTTGCTGAAAAAACCAGAAAGTATGCGCTCACGAGAATAATTTTCATTTTTAACCAGAGAGAGATAAAATACTGATTACAACTGCAGTAGATCAATATACAAATTATTTTAGGATGTCCTAATTTCTCAGGATTTTTGGAGTTACATAAGTTTTCGAAACCTACAGATTACTACAGACTGTTCTGTTTTTGACAGATTCTGTTTTTCGTGTGTTGTTTGATTATTTTGATGAATCTATGGATAGTACGGGGGGTATGAACCATAAAGAAGTTGTAATACAGTAGGTTTAACACCAATATAAATAAATATTGAGTTTATTACAGTACCTTAAAGTGGTGGTTTGTTTTCCTACACTAATGGAGCTCATGAGATTTTCTGTTGAGTTTTGTGCTGTGAAGTTTTCAAGTTTTTGGGTAAAGATTTGATGGATTTAGGAACAAGGAGTGGCAAGAGCCTAAGATTGGGGAGGCCCAAGGAACCCCAAGGTAAAATTCAAGGACAACCAAAAGCCTAAGCGTGGGGATGCCCCGGAAGGCATCCCCTCTTTCGTCTTCATCTATCGGTAACTTTACTTGAGGCTATATTTTTATTCACCACATGATATGTGTTTTGCTTGGAGCGTCTTGTATGATTTGAGTCTTTGCTTTTTAGTATACCACAATCATACTTGCTGTACGCACCTTTTGGGAGAGACACACATGAATCGGAATTTATTAGAATACTCTATGTGCTTCACTTATATCTTTTGAGCTAGATAATTTTGCTCTGGTGCTTCACTTATATCTTTTTTAGAGCATGGTGGTGGTTTTACTTTATAGAAATTATTGATATCTCATGCTTCACTTATATTATTTTGAGAGTCTTTTAGAACAGCATGGCAATTTGCTTTGGTTATGAAATTAGTCCTAATATGATAGACATCCAGGATGGGTATAATAAAAACTTTCATATAGAGTGCATTAAATGTTATGAGAAATTTGATTCTTGATAGTTGTTTTGAGATATAAAGGTGGTAATATTGGAGTTGTGATAGTTGAGTAATTATGGAATTAAGAAATACTTGTGTTGAAGTTGGCAAGTCCCGTAGCATGCACGTATGGTAAACGTTGTGTGACAAATTTGAAGCATGAGGTGTTCTTTGATTGCTTTCCATATGAGTGGCGGTCGGGGACGAGCGATGGTCTTTTCCTACCAATCTATCCCCCTAGGAGCATGCACGTAGTGCTTGGTTTTGATGACTTGTAGAGTTTTGCAATAAGTATATGAGTTCTTTATGACTAATGTTGAGTCCATGGATTATACGCACTCTCACCCTTCCATCATTGCTAGCCACTTCGGTACCATGCATTGCCCTTCCTCACCTTGAGAGTTGGTGCAAACTTCGCCGGTGCATCCAAACCCCATGATATGATACGCTCTATCACACATAAGCCTCCTTATATCTTCCTCAAAACAGCCACCATACCTACCTATTATGGCATTTCCATAGCCATTCCGAGATATATTGCCATGCAACTTTCCACTGTTCTGTTTATTATGACACACTCCATCATTGTCATATTGCCTTACATGATCATGTAGTTGACATCTATTTGTGGCAAAGCCACCTTCATAATTCTTTCATACATGTCACTCTTGATTCATTGCATATCCCGGTACACCGCCGGAGGCATTCACATAGAGTCATATTTTGTTCTAAGTATCAAGTTGTAATTCTTGAGTTGTAAAGTAAATTAAAATGTGATGATTTTAATTATTAGAGCATTGTCCCATGTGAGGAAAGTTCTTCGAAAAAAAGAAAGGCCGTAAAAAAAGAGAGGCCCAAAAATGAGAGAAAAAGAGATAAGGGGCAATGTTACTATCCTTTTCCACACATGTGCTTCAAAGTAGCACCATGATCTTCATGATAGAGAGTCTCTTATATTGTCACTTTCATATATGATAACCCACAAGTATAGGGGATAGCAATTGTTTCGAGGGTAGAGTATTCAACCCAAATTTATTGATTCGACACAAGGGGAGCCAAAGAATATTGTCAAGTATTAGCAGCCGAGTTGTCAATTCAACCACACCTGGAAACTTAATATCTGCAGCAAAGTGTTTAGTAGCAAAGTAATAATATAGTAGTGGTAATGGTAGCAAAAGGTAATGGTAGCAAAAGTAGTGTTTCTGGTATTTTGTAGTGATGATAGCAATAGCAACGGAAAAGTAAATAAGCGAAGATCAATATATGGAAAGCTCGTAGGCAATGGATCGGTGATGGAGAATTATGTCGAATGTGGTTCATCATGTAACAGTAATAACCTAGGGTGACACAGAAGTAGCTCCAATTCATCAATGTATTGTAGGCATGTATTCCGAATATAGTCATACGTGCTTATGGAAAAGAACTTGCATGACATCTTTTGTCCTACCCTCCCGTGGCAGCGGGGTCCTAGCGGAAACTAAGGGATATTAAGGCCTCCTTTTAATAGAGTACCGGAACAAAGCATTAGCACATAGTGAATACATAAACTCCTCAAACTACGGTCATCACCGGTAAGTATCCCGATTATTGTCACTTCGGGGTTAACGGATCATAACACATAATAGGTGACTATAGACTTGCAAGATATGATCAAGAACTCTCATATATTGATGAAAACATAATAGGTTCAGATCTGAAATCATGGCACTCGGGCCCTAGTGACAACCATTAAGCATAGCAAAGTCATAGCAACATCAATCTCAGAACATAGTGGATACTAGGGATCAAACCCTAACAAAACTAACTCGATTACATGATAGATCTCATCCAACCCATCATCGTCCAGCAAGCCTACGATGGAATTACTCACGCACGTCGGTGAGCATCATGAAATTGGTGATGGAGGATGATTGATGATGACGATGGTGATGGATTCCCCTCTCCGGAGCCCCGAACGGACTCCAGATCAGCCCTCCCGGGAGGTTTTAGGGCTTGGCGGCGGCTCTGTATCGTAAAACGCGATGAATCCTTCTCTCTGGTTTTTTTCTCCCCGAAACCAAATATATAGAGTCAGAGTTGAGGTCGGAGGAGCTCCAGGGGGCCCACGAGGTAGGAGCGCGCCCCCACCCTCTTGGATAGGTGGTGGCCCCCCTGGCCTTCATCTTTTGCAAGGATTATTTTATTATTTCCGAATAGATGTTCCGTGAAGTTTCAGGTCATTCCGAGAACTTTTGTTTCTGCACATAAATAACACCATAGCAATTCTGCTGAAAACAACATCAGTCTGGGTTAGTTCCATTCAAATCATGCAAGTTGGAGTCCAAAACAAGGGCAAAAGTGTTTGGAAAAGTAGATATGACGGAGACGTATCAATATACTAGTGGGAATTTTCCATTATATAACTTGGCTTGTATATTCCAACAATGGTCTTCCTCAAATGCCCTAGGTCTTCGTGAGCAAGCAAGTTCGGTGCACACCCACTTAGTTACTTTTGTTGAGCTTTCATATATTTATAACTCTAGTGCATCTGTTGCATGGCAATCCCTACTCCTTGCATTGACATCAATTGATGGGCATCTCCATAGCCCGTTGATTAGCCGCGTCAATGTGAGACTTTCTCCCTTTTTGTATTCTCACACAACCTCCATCATCATATTCTATTCCACCCATAGTGTTATATCCATGGCTCGCGCTCATATATTGCGTGAAAGTTGAAAGAGTTTGAAAAGACTAAAGTATGAAACAATTGCTTGGCTTGTTATCGGGGTTGTGCATGATGGGAGCATTTTGTGTGACGAAAATGAAGCATGGCCAAACTATATGACTTTGTAGGGATACGCTTTCTTTGGCTATGTTATTTTGATAAGACATGATTGCTTGGTTAGCATTGCTTAAAGTATTCTTATTTTTATGTCAATATTAAACTTCTGTCTAGATTCTTTCGGATCTAAACATTCATGCTGCAATAAAGAGAAATACATTGAAAATTATGTTAGGTAGCATTCCACATCAAAAAATCTGTTTTTATCATTTACCTACTCGAGGACGAGCAGGAGTTAAGCTTGGGGATGCTTGATACGTCTCCAACGTATCTATAATTTTTTATTGTTCCATGCTCTTATATTATCTGTTTTGGATGTTTATGCACTTTATTATACACTTTTCTATTATTTTTGGGACTAATCTATTAACCGAAAGCCCAGTGCAAATTGTTGTTGTTTTTGTCTGTTTCAGTGTTTCACAGAAAACGAATATCAAACGGAATCCAAACGGAATGAAACCTTCGCGAGGATCTTTTTTGGAACAAATGCAATCCAGGAGACTTGGAGTGGACGTCAAGGAAGCAGCGAGGCAGCCACGAGGTAGGGTGGCGCGCCCAGGGGGCCAGGTGCGCCCCCACCCTCGTGGGCCCCTCGCAGCTCCACCGACCTACTTCTTTCGCCTATATATACTCTTATACCCTGAAAACACCTAGGGGTGCCACGAAACCACTTTTCCACTGCCGCAACCTTCTGTACCCGTGAGATCCCATCTGGGGACCTTTTGCGGCGATGTGCTGGAGGGGGATTCGATCACGGAGGGCTTCTACATCAACACCATAGCCTCTCCGATGATGTGTGAGTAGTTTACCACAGACCTTCGGGTCCATAGTTATTAGCTAGATGGATTCTTTTCTCTCTTTGGATCTCAATACAAAGTTCTCCTCGATGTTCTTGGAGATCTATTCGATGTAATTTTTTTTGCGGTGTGTTTGCCGAGATCCGATGAATTGTGGGTTTATGATTAAGATTATCTTTGAACAATATTTGATTCTTCTTTGAATTCTTATATGCATGATTTGATATCTTTGCAAGTCTCTTCGAATTATCAGTTTGGTTTGGCCTACTAGATTGATCTTTCTTGCAATGGGAGAAGTGCTCAGCTTTGGGTTCAATCTTGCGGTGCTCGATCCCAGTGACAGAAAGGGAACCGACACATATTGTATTGTTGCCATCGAGGATAAAAAGATGGGGTTTATATCATATTGCTTGAGTTTATCCCTCTACATCATGTCATCTTGCCTAATGCGTTACTCTGTTCTTATGAACTTAATACTCTAGATGCATGCTGGATAGTAGTCGATGTGTGGAGTAATAGTAGTAGATGCAAAATCGTTTCGGTCTACTTGACACGGACGTGATGCCTATGTTCATGAACATGCCTAGATATCATCATAACTATGTGCTTTTCTATCAATTGCTCGGCATTAATTTGTTCACCCACCGTAATATATGCTATCTTGAGAGAAGCCACTAGTGAAACCTATGGCCCCCGGGTCTACTTTACATCATATAAGTTTCCGATCTACAATTCTAGTTTAATATTTATTTTGCAATCTTTACTTTTCAATCTATACAACAAAAATACCAAAAATATTTGTCTTATTATCTCTATCATATCTCACTTTCGTAAGTGACCGTGAAGGGATTGACAACCCCTTTATCGTGTTGGTTGCAAGGTTCTTGTTTCTTTGTGCAGGCACTAGGTGACTTGCGTGTAGTCTCCTACTGGATTGATACCTTGGTTCTCAAAAACTGAGGGAAATACTTACGCTACTTTGCTGCATCACCCTTTCCTCTTCAAGGTAAAACCAACGCATGCTCAAGAGGTAGCAATAGTCAACCACAAACGCGACATTTACTGGGTTATCAACTATAGTACAATGAAATATGTGCTTGGAAAACATGACGGCTGGCATGGTGCCATGGTATGGCCTCACCGTGCCCTGTTTAAAAGCTGAGAAGGTTTGATTTATGTCGTCATGCACGCCCTTCAAAAATCGAACCATCACCGAGGAAGTTCAATGCTTTCGAGAGGGAAATCACCAAGATTGAAGGCGAATCCAAATTTCCGTCCTAGTTTGTCATTCAGTTTTTTTCCAACGATCAACATACCGCCTCAAATGAAACATTTTCAAATTTGACATTTTTCCGAACTCATTTACCATATTTAGGGAATTGTGTGCATTTTCTAGGCATTAATTATGCACATAATTCAAATTCGAACAATCGGTGCATGAAAAGGTGCACATGAACGGTCTGGAAAACTATGCTCGTGCTATACAAAAAATGAAACACATGGTTGGAAAACATGACACATGATGTGGTGCCATGGTATGGACTCACCATGCCCTGGTAAAAATTAGAGAATGTTTTCCTTATGTCGTGATGCGCGCCTTTCATAAAACGAACCATCATCCGAGGAAGTTTCATGGTTTCGAGGGGGAAATCACAAAGATTGAAGGGGGATCCAAATTTCGTTTGTCCTTTTTTCCACGAGTTTTTTTCTAAGATGAGCATACAACCTGCAAATCACCGTGTTCAAATTTGGCACTTTTCCGGGTTCATTTGCCATATTTAGGAGATTATGTGCATTTCCTAGGCATTAATGCACATAATTCAAGTTCAAACAATCGATGCATGAAAGGGTCCACAAGAACGGCCTAGAAAACCATGCTCGTGTGATTTAGTAAATTCTCATGCCTTTTACAAGGAATGGACAGATATTTCAGTGAAATGTGTGGCAATAGTCAACCAAAAATGTCTGTTTTTGGGTTTTCAACTATAGAAAAAATGAAATAAATGCTTAAAAAACATGACGCCTGACATGGTGCCATGGTATGACCTCACCATGCCCTGGTAAAAATTTGAGAAGGTTTGGCTTATGTCGTCATGCACGCCCTTCATAAATCGAACCATCACCGAGGAAGTTCTATGCTTTCGAGAGGGAAAAGCCCCAAGATCGAAGGGGAATCCTAATTTCCGTCCTAGTTTGTCATTCAATTTTTTCCAACGATCAATATACCGCCTCAAATGCAAAGTGTTCAAATTTGACATTTTCCAGGGCTCATTTATCATATTTAGGGGATTATGTGCATTTTCTAGGCATTAATGGACATAATTCAAATTCGAACAATCGGTGCATGAAAAGGTGCACAAGAATGGTCTGGAAAACCATGCTCGTATTATTTAGCACATTCTCATGCCTTTTACAAGGAATGGGCAGACATTTCAAGGAAATGTGTGGCAATAGTCAACCATAAACGCGTCGTTTAATCGGTTAACAACTATACAAAAAATGAAACACATGGTTGGAAAACATGACGCTTGGCGTGGTGCCATGGTATGGCCTCACCATGCCCTAGTAAAAATTGGAGAATGTTTTCCTTATGTCCTTTGTCCACGAGTTTTTTTTCTATGATGAGCATACAGCCTGCAAATCGCCGTGTTCAAATTTGGCACTTTTTCGGGTTCATTTGACATATTTAGGGGATTATGTGCATTTCCTAGGCATTAATGCGCATAATTCAAGTTCAAACAATCAATGCATGAAAGGGTCCACAAGAACGTCCTAGAAAACCATGCTCGTGCCATTTAGTAAATTCTCATGCCTTTAGAAGGAACGGACAGATATTTCGATGAAATGTGTGGCAATAGTGTAACACCCACAATGCGGCTATATCTCCCACGTGTCGGGGCACGACTTAGAGGCATAACCGCATGGTAGGTTTGTCGCAAGAGGGGTAATCTTCACACAATCCCATGTACTGAATAAGAATGGGATAAAGAGTCGGCTTACAATCGCCACATCACACAAATACAAGTTATACATACATTATCCAGAATACAATCAAGGTCTGACTATGGAACCAAAATAAAAGAAGACAACCCCAAATGCTAGATCCCCGATCGTCCCAACTGGGCTCCACTACTGAACATCCGAAATCGAAATGAAACAACGACCAAGATCTTCATCGAGCTCCCACTTGAGCTCAGTTGCGTCATCTGCAATGGTATCATCGGCACCTGCAACTGTTTGGAAGTATCTATGAGTCACGAGGACTCAGCAATCTCACACCCGCGAGATCAAGACTATTTAAGCTTATGGGTAGGAAAGGGTAGTGAGGTGGAGCTGCAGCAAGCACTAGCATATATGGTGGCTAACATACGCAACTAAGAGCGAGAAGAGAAGCAACGCACGGTCGAGAAGCTAGAAGTGATCAAGAAGTGATCCTGAAACTACTTACGTTCAAGCATAACACGAGACCGTGTTCTCTTCTCGGACTCCACCGAAAAGAGATCATCACGGCTACACACGCGGTTGATTCATTTTAATTAAGTGTCAAGTTCTCTACAACTGGATATTAACAAATTCCCATCTGCCCATAACCACGGGCACGGCTCTGAAAATTTTATACCCTGCAGGGTGTCCCAACTTAGCCCATCACAAGCTCTCACGGTCAACGAAGGATATTCCTTCTCCTGAGAAGACCCGATCAGTCTCGGAATCTCGGTTACAAGACATTTCGACAATGGTAAAACAAGACCAGCAAAGCCGCCCGATGTGCCGACAATCCCGATAGGAGCTGCACATATCTCGTTCTCAGGGCAACACCGGATGAGCAATCCGTACAACTAAAAGCAGCCCTCAAGTTTCCCCGAGGTGGCGCTGCAAGGGGCTCTAGTTCGGACCAACACTTAGAGAAGCACTGGCCCGGGGGGTTAAAATAAGGATGGCCCTCGGGTCTGCAGAACCCAAGGGAAGGTGATAGGTTGTTAGGCAAATGTAAAACCAAGGTTGGGCCTTGCTGGAGGAGTTTTATTCAAAGCGTAATCAAGGAACATAAGACCGGTATGATGGAAACTAGGGCGGCAAGAGTGGAACAAAACACCGGGCATAAGGCCGAGCCTTCCACCCTTTACCAAGTATATAGATGCATTAAAGTAAATACGATATAATAATGATATCCCAACAATATCCATGTTCCAACAAGGAACAAACTTCATCTTCACCTGCAACTAGCAACGCTATAAGAGGGGCTGAGCAAAAGCGTAACATAGCCAAACAACGGTTTGCTAGGAAAAGTGGGTTAGAGGCTTGACATGGCAATATGGGAGGCATGATATAGCAAGTGGTAGGTAGCGCGGCATAGAAATAGAGCGAACAACTAGCAAGCAAATATAGAAGTGATTTTGAGGGTATGGTCATCTTGCCTGAGATCCAACAAGGAAGAAGAACGAGTCCATGAAGAAGACAAACGGACATAGTCAAACGGATCCTCACAAACGTGACGTTACCGGAACTAACAAGAAGAAGCAACACCAGAAAGGAGCAAACAACATGGTAAACAACCATCACATAAACATGGCATGATGCACAACCAAGTATGATGCATGTCCAGTTTAATTAGGCATCGCATGGCAAAGTGCACAAGCAAAACTACAAGTTAAGTGGAGCTCAATATGCAACGAGTTGCATATTGACGGAACACCTGAGGGAGTCCTGGATTACGGGGTCTCCGGACAGCCGGACTATATCCTTTGTCCGGACTGTTGGACTATGAAGATACAAGATTGAAGACTTCGTCTCATGTCCGGATGGGACTCTACTTGGCGTGGAAGGCAAGCTAGGAAATACGGATATGGATATCTCCTCCTTTTGTAACCGACCTTGTGTAACACTAGCCCCCTCCGGTGTCTATATAAACCGGAGGGTTTTAGTCCGTAGGACAACATACAATCATACCATAGGCTAGCTTCTAGGGTTTAGCCTCTCCGATCTAGTGGTAGATCAACTCTTGTACTACACATATTATCAAGAATAAATCAAGCAGGACGTAGGGTTTTACCTCCATCAAGAGGGCCCGAACCTGGGTAAAACATCGTGTCCCCTGCCTCCTGTTACCATCCGCCTTAGACGCACAGTTCGGGACCCCCTACCCAAGATCCGCCGGTTTTGACACCGACATTGGTGCTTCCATTGAGAGTTCCTCTGTGTCGTCGCCATTAGGCTTGATGGCTCCTTCAATCATCAATAGCGATGCAGTCCAGGGTGAGACTTTTCTCCCCGGACAGATCTTTGTATTCGGCGGCTTCGCACTGCGGGCCGACTCGCTTGGCCATCTGGAGCAGATCAAAAATTACGCCCCTGGCCACCAGGTCCGGTTTGGAATCTTAAAATACACGACCGATATCCGCGGAGACTTGATCTTCGATGGATTCGAGCCCCTGCCGAGTGCGCTACACGGTCTCGATGATCATGGTTTAGCTCTGTCGTCGGACAACGTTCAGGAGATCGCACCGGCGACTGCTCCGATCCTCAATTCGGAGCCAACCGCGCCATCCATGGACGGGTGGATAGACCCCGCCATGGAGGCCGTACTCTCAGCGGTGATCGAGCCAAGGATTGACCTTACCCTTCACGGGAGCCGTGACGCCGAACTACTGGATTCTTCCCCGGCTACGGACTCCGAACCGCCTGCGCCCGTGCCCATCGAATCCGACTGGGCGCCGATCATGGAGTTTACCTCCACGGATATCTTTCAGCACTCGCCCTTTGGCAACATACTGAACTCATTAAGGTCTCTCTCCTTGTCAGGAGAGTCCTGGCCGAACTATGTCCGGCAGGATTGGGATGCGGATGACGAAGAAATTCACCGTCCACCCACCACCCATTTAGTAGCCACTGTCGATGACTTAACCGACATGCTCGACTTCGACTCCGAAGACATCGACGGTATGGACGATGATGCGGGAGGCGAAGAGGAACCACTGCCCATAGGGCACTGGACAGCCACCTCATCATATGATATATACATGGTGGACACACCCAAAGAAGGCAATGGCGACGAGACAGCAGAGGATGACCCCTCCAAGAAGCAACCCAAGCGCCGACGTCAGCGGCACCACTCTAAGTCCTGCCAAGGCAAAAGCGGTGATACCGGCACCGGAGATAATAGCACTCCGGACAGTGCCGAAGACAACAACAATCCCCTCCAGCAAGATTTAGAGCAGGAGGATGGAGAAGCCAGCTCTCCTGAGAGGGCAGCAGATGGAGAGGCGGAGGATGATAATTACATGCCTCCCTCTGAAGACGAGGCAAGCCTCGACGATGACGAATTCGTCGTGCCAGAGGATCGCGTCGAACAAGAGCGCTTCAAGCGCCGGCTTATAGCTACGGCAAATAGCCTTAAGAAAAAGCAGCAGCAACTTCAAGCTGATCAAGATTTGCTAGCTGACAGATGGACTGAAGTCCTGGCGGCCGAGGAATATAAACTCGAACGCCCCTCCAAGAGTTACCCAAAGTGCAGGTTGCTACCCCGACTGGAGGAGGAAGCACCAAAACCTACATCCCCGGCGTATGACCAGCCATCTCGTGGCCGCGATAGAGAGGCCTTCCAGCCAAAAGCTCAGCCCACACCCCGACGCCAATCAAATAAAAAGGCATGGGGAAATATGCCAGACCTACGAGACATATTGGAGGACAAAGCAAAACACGCAAGATCGATCTACGAATCAAGAGGGCGCGCCACTATGCGAGACGATAACCGTCACGCCGGATACAGTAAAAGTAAATCTGGCCGAGCCGAACACAGTGGGCAAGACTCATTCGAGCTGCGTCGCGATATAGCCCAGTACAGAGGCGCCGCACACCCCCTATGCTTCACAGACGAAGTAATGAATCATCAAATCCCAGAGGGTTTCAAACCCGTAAATATAGAATCATACGATGGCACAACAGATCATGTGGTATGGATCGAGGACTTCCTCCTGCACATCCACATGGCCCGCGGTGACGATCTACATGCCATCAAATACCTCCCACTCAAACTCAAAGGACCAGCTCGGCATTGGCTCAACAGCCTGCCAGCAGAATCCATTGGCTGTTGGGAAGATATGGAAGCCGCATTCCTCGACAACTTCCAGGGCACTTATGTGCGACCACCAGATGTCGATGAATTGAGTCACATAATTAAGCAGCCAGAGGAATCGGCCAGGCAATTCTGGACACGGTTCCTAACAAAGAAAAATCAAATCGTCGACTGTCCGGATGCAGAGGTCCTAGCAGCTTTTAAGCACAACATCCACGACGAATGGCTCGCCCGGCACCTTGGCCGGGAAAAGCCGAAATCTATGGCAGCCCTCACGACACTCATGACCCGCTTTTGTGTGGGAGAGGACAGCTGCCTGGCTCGCAGCAATAACATATCAAAGAACCATGGTACTTCGGATACCAAGGACGGAAACGGCAGCTCACGTCGCAACAAACATAAGCGCCGCATTAACAACGACAATACCGAGGATACGACAGTCAATGCCGGATTCAAAGGCTCTAAACCCGGTCAGCGGAAAAGGCCATTCAAAAGAAGCACTCCGGGCCCGTCCAGTTTGGACCGTATACTCGATCGCTCGTGTCAAATACATGGCACCCCGACAAGCCAGCCAACCACACCAATAGGGATTGTTGGGTGTTCAGGCAGGCCGGCAAGTTAAATGCCGAAAACAAAGATAACGGGTCACATAGCGATGACGAGGAGGAGCCCCGGCAGCCGAACCCCGGAGGACAAAAGAGGTTCCCCCCACAAGTGCGGACGGTGAACATGATATACGCAACCCACATCCCTAAGAGGGAGCGGAAGCGTGCACTAAGGGACGTATATGCGTTGGAGCCAATCGCCCCAAAGTTCAACCCATAGTCCTCCTGTCCGATCACCTTCGATCGCCGGGACCACCCCACTAGTATCCATCATGGCGGATTCGCCGCACTGGTCCTAGACCCAATCATTGATGGATTTCACCTCACTCGAGTCCTTATGGATGGTGGCAGCAGCCTGAACCTGCTTTATCAGGACACAGTGCGCAAAATGGGTATAGACCCCTCAAGGATCAAACCCACAAAAACGACCTTTAAAGGCGTCATACCAGGTGTAGAGGCCCATTGCACAGGCTCAGTCACACTGGAAGTGGTCTTTAGATCCCCGGATAACTTCCGAAGCGAGGAGTTAATCTTCGATATAGTCTTGTTCCGCAGTGGCTATCATGCACTGCTCGGGCAAACCGCATTCGCCAGATTCAATGAGGTACCACACTATGCTTATCTCAAGCTCAAGATGCTAGGACCTCGGGGGGTCATCACAGTCAATGGAGACACAGAGCGCTCTCTCCACACGGAGGAGCACACTATGGCCCTCGCAGCAGAAGCGCAAAGCAGCCTCTTAAGGCAATCCACCAGTTCGGCGATTCAAAACCCGGACACCTTCAAGCGCGCCCGGAGTAATCGGCAACAAGACCGCCTGGCACGTTCCAAGCTCGCATAGCAATGCGTCCCCCACCCTAGTCCCAGCCAAACGGCTAAATCCATGCCCCGCGTACATAATTACGCATTGAAAATACCATGGGCACAGGTGGGGAGGGGGGCACGACTACGGCACGCCCCAAGACGCGGCTCAACCGCACTAGGGGCTTCGAGCCTTATTATTCTTTCTCTCTTTCAGGACTTTACTCTCTGGAAACACCGTCCGGCAGTAGGTTTGCCGGGCACATGTTGCATCAACCAAGGAGGCAGAAAGCTACGTCGCACCACGGAACTCCTAGGTGGATTACGATAATGAGTGAAATACTTGCTTTAATACCATTCCTCAGCTTGCCCTTGGAGGGGACATGTCAAATAGTCCTACCTTTTGCTTATCGCACTACTTGTATCATTATGCTTTAACGCACCCTTTTTGAATAAACAATGCATAGAACTTAGACTATTATTGCATTCTTCCTTTATATATATATATATGTTCATTCATGACATCCAGCACCCATACACCCTGGTACGGCCGAGACGCCAGGGGCTTAAGCATACCCCATAATATGGCGTGAGAAGTTTGAACACTTTCGACAGTGCGGCACCCCGAACTTATAGCATTATATGCATCAGCTCTGAATCATGTCTTGGGTCAATAGTTGGGTTTGCCCGGCTCCCATGTTTTGATACCTTACGTTCCGCTATATCGGCTAAGGTAGCACTGGGAGAACTACTGCGATTGTGCCCCAGTTCTGTTGGGCTAAGCACCTCAGTAGAGAAAGCTAAAACTGACTGTCATGATAAGGCGAGAGACTGGTCGCTGTTCGAGAGGTTTCGAGTCCCTAAAGACTTATGCCGCTTAGAGCGAGGAGTCGGCTCTGTCCGGCTTAAGGCGTGTATATCGCCCCGAATTCGGCCTTCCGAATACTAGGGGCTTCGCCGAAATTTAAAATTATAGAATTCTATGGCTAAGTGAGAGTGATAAAGCATTATAGTCCGATTGCCTTGTTCATTGTGCTGAGCACCTCCCTCGAAGGACCCAAAATGGGAACAAGAGTGCTCAGGTTTATCCCGAACACCCCAACACTCGTGGCATGGGGGCAGAAGCCGACGACTAGCCATCTCTCAGATTTTATAAACAGCCGAACAGAAGGTAATATTTTAAATTCAAACAAGCGTTGCATAGCGCATATGAGCAAGTTTTCATCATACAGGATCACACGAGCAAGTTCATTCAAATATTACATCTTTCGCACACTCGTCCGCTACAAGACGGGCACCCTTCAGGACACCCTCAGAATACATCTCGGGGTTGCGATGCACCTTGCCCTGCGGCGGCCCCTCCTTCACCAGCTTCACGATGTCCATCTTGGCCCAGTGCACCTTCGCACGGGCGAAAGCCCGACGTGCACCCTCGATGCAAACGGACCGCTTGATGACTTCCAGCCATGGGCAGGCATCCACAAGCCACCTCACCAGGCCGAAGTAGCTATTGGGAAGGGCGTCGCCAGGCCACATCCAGACTATAAAGCCCTTCATGGCCTGTTCGGCCGCCTTGTGCAGCTCGACCAGTTGCTTCAGCTGGTCGCTCAGAGGCATCGGGTGTTCGGTCCCAGTATACTGAGACCAAAACAACTTCTTCGTTGAGCTTCCCTCCTCGGCCTGGTAAAACCTTGCGGCATCCGACACGCTACGGGGCAAATCTGCGAATGCTCCTGGAGAGCTCCAGATTTGGGTAAGTAACAAGTAATTTACTTTCCCATGCTTGCTTTGCATATTGGACGCCTTACCCGCCGCTATCTTCCTCGTCGCATCAATCTCCTGGAGGGCCTTTTGGGCTTCAGCCTTGGCATTCTTTGCGCTCTCAAGGGCCGCGGCAAGCTCAGACTCTCGCGTCTTCGAGTCAAGCTCCAACGCCTCGTGCTTTGTCACGAGGGGTTGGAGCTCTTGCTGCACCTCACCCACCCGAGCCTCTTGCTTTTCCCGCTCGGTGCGCTCCCGGGCCGCTTTGTTTTCGGCCTCGGACAGCGCTTGCCTCAGGGTCGCCACTTCGGTCGTGGCCCCTGGCAAATTCATGATGATCTTGTCATTTTGCAATCGCATCTTATATATATATATAGGGTGGGTCTATTCTAATAACATCCCTTAAGACCTTATTCTAATAACACCTAGGCTTATTCTACTAACACTTCAGCACTGCAAAATACCCCGAACTGAACCACATGAAAAAGAAAAAATAGAACAACTGCCCCACCCCACCCACCACCTTCCCCCACTCCACCCCCAATCTTCCCAATCTCTCGCCTCATCCACACTCCCGACCCACCTCCTTCTCCCTCTCTGCTCCCAACCGCGCTGCCCGGCGGCCGATCCGGGCCGGCTACCACCCCCAGCGCGCCTCTCGGTGGCGGATCCAGGCCTAAAACTGCCCCCAACGCGCCTCCCGTGGCTGGCCGCCCCTCCCTACCCCAATGCGAGGTCGCCCACTTCCATGTTGCTCCACCTCCCGCCCGACCAGCGCCGTCGCGCCCTCTCCCCCGCGCGGCCACCTGCGCCGGATCTGGGCGCCACGAGGCCCCAGCGCCGCCAGCCACCGCCTACCGTGCCGGATCCAGCCGCCTCCCACGTTCTGCTTCCCCGGTCGAACCAAGCGCCCCCGGTGACAGGTCCGAACGTCACCGGTCTCCCTGCACTGGCCCGTCACCGGTCTCCACGATGAGGGATCTGAGGCCCACCACGCCGCCGGCGATGGATTCGACTCGGCAACCGCCCACGGATGCCTCGTCGCTTCCCTCCTCTGCATTGTTGATCTCTCCCTGCTGGTCCCTCCCATCGTCCAGGACCCTGCCAGCCACCAGGCCTCACCTCTCCTCACCCCGATCCATGCCTAGCTCTGCCGCAAGCTGTCCCCTGCTGTAGTCCAAAAGCAGTCTCTGACGGTTGTTGCAGTACGACGGGTCTCTGCTACATCATCAGCGAGATCGGCCATGTCCCCCGGACAAGCTGCCCTCCTCCCCTTGCAGTCCAGGCGCCCCGGGCTTGAAGTGCGCCGGGGAACGCGATGCAATTTGGCACCGCAAGCACCGGCCTCCGGCGTCCTCTCCTCCCCTTCATTTTTTTTGCTTTTTCAGATTTCACTTGGGCACAGCACTTCAGTTTGCTTTGGGCATCAGTGCGGTGCGGCTGGATGTCCAGTCCACCGACGAGCGTGCTTGCATTTCGGTGGCATGAGGCTCGTGGTCAGACGTGCAGTCCGGTGGCACCGGCGAGTTCATTTTGGTGCTCGCCGCCATAGTTCGTTGCTTTTTTTTGCAGTCTCCCCTGGCCGTGCAGTTTACTCGAAGAAGAGGTTCGCTTTGTGCTTCGTTGGTATTTTGTTTGCATCAAAGTTTCCTACTCGGGGGTGCACTTCAGTCCGCACTGCAGTGCTCTGTTTGGAGGGGCGCGTGAAGCTCTGTTATCTTATTTTTGACCTGCTGTGCTCTGTTTGTTTTTGTGTAAAAAGAAGTCACGCTCGGGCCGCACTGCAGTCCGATGGTGGGGCGCGTTCAGTGCTCTGTTGCTTTGGTGGGAGAAAAGGGAGTCCTAGTGTCGCCTCTAAACTCTTTTGGTGATGCGGTTATGTCCACCTGCACGCACAACCTAGAAAAAGAGTCGAGTGGACTATACGGTTGGTTGTTCCTGGGTTCAATTCACTAATGTGAGTGTGGCTGTGTAAATGAATGGATATGTATGTTTTTGAAGCTCACTTTGTCCTCTCACGCAATTCACTATAAAACTCCCTTGTGGTTCACTTGGTAATCCGAAAACAAAAACACCTCGGAAAGCAGCTCACTTCTCATTACATGTGGTTCACTTGCTCAGTCCCTGTGATCCACTCGCCCGGTCTACGCACATAAAAAATATTGAGTTTGGAAAATGCTCAAGCGGTTCACTTTCGGTAGCGTCGCGGCCCGTTTACGATAGTCTCGAGGTTCACTTTTCATTGTATTGCGGTTCGCCAACACTCGACATGAGGTGCACTCCACCTCGTTTGGGAAAATTTGCGTCCCACAAAAAAAATTAAGCAGTGCACTTGTCTATCCAATGAAGTGCGGTATTTTGTCTGAAGCAGTGCGTTCTTCTTTCCCCGTCCGAGAAAAAATAGGTCTAAACAAAAAGAAACCATGCAGTGCACTTGCCCATCTAAATGAAGTGCGGTATTTCATCTGAAGTGGTGCGTTCTTCTTTCCTTGTTCGAGAAAAAATACGTCTAAACAAAAAGAAACCATGCAGTGCACTTGCCCATCTGATGCAGTACATACAACGATTTTGGTCTCGCGAAGAACAGAGTGCCCGCTTTTTGGTAAAATCAAAACTGATCTTCAACCGTAAGGAATTAGAGAGAGTGTTCTACATGAAAAAGTTGCGTCTCGTCGATATCTTTCCAACAGCGTATGATTTGAATTACTCCGACCAGCGGTTCGTAAAAATTTCGCGAAAAAACAGCCACTGCCTCTCGAAGTCAGCCGCACGATTTTCAAAATTAACTAAAATCCGTAAGGAATCTCAAAACCATTTCAACATATGAAAGTTGCGCCTTGTCCGTAGCTTTCCAACGGCGTATCATATGTCTCGTTTTGACAAACGGTTAGAAAACTGGAGCAAAAACAGTACCGAAAATTTCAAAAATTTGAAAAAACAGAGTTCCGCGATTTAGTAAATTTGAAACTGCTCTTAAACCGTAATGAATTAGAGAAAGATTTATATATGAAAAAGATGCGCCTCGACGATATCTATCCAACGGCGTATCATTTGCTTCATTCCAACAAGCGGTTTAGAAAAAAACACGAAAAAACGCTCGCTGCCACTCGTCATCCGCTGCACTATTTTCAAAACTGCTCTTAAACCGTGTGGAATCTCGAAAAGTGTTCAACATGTCGAAGTTGCGCCTAATGCATAGCTTTTCAATGGTATATTACACGCCTCATTCCGATAAACGGTTAAAAAATTAAAGCGAAAACAGTACCGAAAAAATAACGCGTGCAGTTTTTTCCGACGAGAAGTTCACTAGTCTCTATTGCAGTGCTCGTCGTCAAAATGATGCAGTGCGCTTCTGTTGAGCATGCAGTGCCAAAGTGGTGTGCAGAATAGTTATTCTGCTAATATTAGCAGAATAGACCGTCTGTATATATATATATACACACACACACACACACACACACACAAACACTATTCTGATCACAACATGAACTTCACGAGTAACGCGCCTGACCTTCCCCGAGTACTAGGTTGAACTTCAGCCAAAAGGTCTCCAAATGGGGCTTGTGATATACCGTTGGATAGCTATGGACATTAGTATCATGACCCAACTTAAATTTTTGGCAAAATGTAATACAAAAAAGCAGTTTTTAAACCGTTTATCAGAATAAGGCAAATAATATGGCGTTGGAAAGCTGCTGCAAAACCGCTCCTTCCACATGCTGAAAGTTTTCTCTAATTCCTTAGGGTTAAAGTGTAATTCGGAAAATCATAAAATTTCGCAAACCGAACACCCGAGTTCATATTTTTGATGCCATTTCTAAACGGCTAATCCAATTGAGGCAAATAATATGGCGCTGGAAAGCTTATGAAAATGCGCTACTTTTTTATGTTAAAAGTTTTTTATAATTTTGAACGGTTTAAAAGTAATTTAGAAAACGGTACAAGTTCCACCGAGTTCGTATTTTCGACCTAATTTTTTAACCGTATGTCCATATGCATCAAATGATATGGTGTTGGAAAGCTTGAAGAAATGCGAAACTTTTTGTATATATTGTTTCTCCTAATTCATTACGGTTTTATGTCAGTTTTGAAAATGGTTAAAAACGTATTTTTACCGTAATTTCTACAAACTTTATCGGAATGGGGCAAATAATATACCGCTGAAAAGCTACGGAAAATGCGAAACTTTTTCATGTTGATGGTTTTCTCTGAATCCTGGCCGTTTTCAAGTAATTTCGAAAATGGCGAGATCATTCGTTCTGCCTTTATCGTGAAACAGATTTTTCGAAAATGCACCGCGTGAAGAACCTGAACTTCTCGGCATGTCTACTTGAACTTCACTCTGTTTTTCACGTGATTTTTTTGCCCGTAGATCTCCATCCACTGCTCGTAGCTCTCCATCCACTCACCAGAATTGAGAAAGTGATATACTAGTGGAAAGCTGCTGTAAACACGCAACATTCCCGTGTTGATCATTTTTCATACTCGCGACAATTTTAAAAGTTTTCCATCTCAATTTCATTCACTATAGTAGTCGAACTTCCTGTTGTTTTCATGTTGAACTTCCGTGACGTATTTTCGTTTGTAATTTTCTCATCCATTTCGTCAGTGTGTACACAAATGATATTCTTTTTGTACAAACCTATCTCATAATATTTTTTTAACTTTCTCCGACTGAGGACTTGAACTTACCCAAATGATATTCCTATCATTTTGAAGTAAATTAGAGAAATGACGAGATCATGATTTCTGCCTTCATTGCGAAAGGAAACGCACTGCGTGAAGTAGTTGAACTTCTCGGGCATGTCTGTTTGAAACTCACTCTGTTTTTGACGTGCTATTTTTTGCACCGCGTGAAGTACTTTAACTTCTGGGGCATGTCTGTTTGAACTTCACTCTGTTTCACTTTATTATTATTTTATATTATATGAAATACACACCATGTAGTACGTGAACTTCTGGTTATTATCACTTTGAACTTCTCTCTGGTTTGAGAGAATTGTTTTAAAACACAAAAAACAACATATTTTTTTATGTATTTTGGACATCTAAATACACGGTGAACCTCTCTCACAAGAATTTTTTGAACTTTTCCTCACTGAGCACTTGAACTTCTAGCAACCATTTTTTCCGTTTATGAGTTGTTTTTAAAAGTGCAAAAAATGGTGTTGTGTTTTCATTTTTTGAACAGGTAAATCCTAGGTTTAATAAACTCTGAACTTCTCTGTTATTTCAATATGAACTTCACCTTTTTATATTTTGAGTAAAGAATTGTATTTGATTTTTATACGGAAAAAATCAAACATGGAAATACAAGGTGAACCTCTCTCGCAAGAATTTTTGAACTTCTCCAGACATAGTACTTGAACTTCTTTCAACAAACCTTTTAAGCTTTTATTTTTCTATACTTTTATTTCTCACCTGAATGCATTCCTTACAGTACTTGAACTTCTCATTGTCTTCACTATGAACTTCTGTCACATTTTAGTGTGTACGTCGAATTACATACAATTGAAGGTCGGACGTCATTTTTTGCCATCTTCAAACATGTAATTGGATGTCGGACTTCCCGCAATTAAATTCTAAACCATGCACGGAGGAGTACGGGAACTTCTTGCAACATACCTTTTAAGATTTTGTTTTCTATTCTTAATTTTTTTATCTGAAACGCATTCCGTGTAATAGTAGAACTTCTCGCTATTTTCACCTTGAACTTCTGTCACTTATTTTTGTTCAAGCTCTCTCATAAGAATTTTTGAACTTTTTTTCATACGGAATGCCCACCGTGTAGTACGTAAAATTCTGGCGGTTATCAACCTGAACTTCTCTCGGTTACGTGAAAATATCTGTGTTTTTTTAAAACATTGAAGCGCTCCACCTATTTTAACTTGAACTTCTTGGTTTTATTATTTGAAGCAGGAAAATCTATTATTTTCATATAGATTAAACTACTTCGTTATTTTTAATTTGAACTTCTTGGTTTTATTTTTGAACACGAAAAAATGGCAATATTTATTAAGATCGAACTACTTTGTTAGTTTAATTGAACTTCTTGGGTTCTTTTCAGAAACAGAAAAATCTGAATTTTTAATACGTTTCTAAAGATCCATTTTTTTCACGATCGAACTACTCTTTTATTTAAATTCAAACTTCTCGATTTCTCAACTATGACTTCTCTTGATTCTTGTACATGTATCTCTCCGAATTTTCCATTGAGTCTTGTGTTTTTTACCTTAATTTTTTTGTTCAACTACTCATTTTTTATCCATAATGATTGGACTATCGACACCATATACTTCATCATCGAGTCATATATAGTCATGAATCTTTTCTGTTCCACACTACAAATCAGACGAAGTAATCATGAATGTTTGAAAAATCAAAATTCTTATATATCACGCTCAACCAGTAAAATACAACTTAAAATCGTACTTGCTTTGACTTTTTATAATATACCTTGGCCTTTTTCTCGATGTGATGACGTACTCGCCCAAAACTAAAGATAGACTTTTTAACAAAGATTCATGAACTTAGAGTGTTTTTCATTTTGTTTTTTAAGATACACACTTCATTTAAATTAGTTATTTTGTTTATTTTTCAAACTCAGAATTATGCTTCTCATTCCAACTTCACTGAAGATATATTTTTTACTTTCGATGTTACATGTCTTCAGAGGTTCTATTTTGAAGATTTTAGTGCTTTTTACCTCCCTTGCTTTTTCACAATGAACTCCATCTTTATTATTTATATTCTATAGTGTTCTAATTTTTCCAAATCTCCATATTTCATGTCTCCAAACTATTGTTTTTTATTAAATGTCCTTTGAACTATGTTTTTCATAAATGCGTGAAATTTGTAATGTCATTTTGTGACTTGTTGGGTTTGGTAGTAACTCTCGTAAAATCAACATCCATCAGCCAAAAAACTTTAACTAAACTATTCAAAAGGAAACTTTAACTAGTACACTGTTCTCGTAAAATGAACACACATCAGTCAAAACACTTTGATACAAGTAGCACTAGAAGTACCAGATACGTTCCTTTCAAACAAATACAATATTCTTTTTATACACAAAGTTGTACTTGCTTTTACACCACACATTTCGGTCCTTATCTCTCCATCTTACCTCCTGGAACAGACCACAACCACACGATTATTTTTTGTTCTCTCCCTGCTCAGTGTAACTTGTCTCTGCTCATGGATACAAAACTAGTTAACTGAATGTAGCAACCCGAGCTAGAGAAGATCATGTTAACAGCTGGTTTAGGCGGCCGACGAACATGGTCAGACCAACTCTTCGACCTTGTAAACCCTGTACTTCACGGGGTGGTGGCCAGCATCCCCGCTAGAGAAAGATGAATATGTCGATCTGCTACTTCTTCAGAGTTTGACCTGCATAGTTCTTCAGAGTCTGACCTGCTAGATCATCACACAGGATGGAGCGGACATGCTCATCTTGGTGGGTAACCTCCACGCTGAGGAGGTAGGTGTCCTCGAACGCATCTGCTGCGGTAGGATGGTCTCGATGTAGATGAACCGACGACAACCGCGATGGAGAAAAGAACGACGAGGACAGATGGCTATCCGCATGGAATACTCACGAGCGAGATGGCGGACTGCCCACACAGAATGGAGGGGATGGTGGCTTGTGGATGGTGCAGGTCGCAGCGGTGGGCAGATAGCACACCGGTCGCAACTGCTTGGGGAAGCTGCAGCCAAGTTGTGGGGGAGGAAAGGGAAGCGGTGCACGGAGCTATGCATGGCGCATCATGGGGATGTGGTGGCGACATAGGGCGGCGCACTGGGTGGCGGCGGGTTTCACGAGGCCGGCGGCGCACGAGGTGGCAGCGAGTTTCAGGAGGCCGACGACGCGCGGTGTGGCAGCGGGGTCCTGAAGCTCATCGGCGCACAGGGTGGCGGTGGGATCCCGAACGAGGTGCCCGAGCGGCGGTTGGGGATGGAGGCAACCGCTGCGGCAGTTGCGGGAGGAGGCGGCTGGGAGGCGCGATGTGCCGGGGGCGGTGGTTCGCCAGCAGTCCGGGTGTGGGGGCGCGCGGGGTGGATCTGCGTCCGTGGGAGATGTGGGGAACGGGAGGTGGAAGACAACTATGTGGGCCGGTTCTTTTGTTTTTCGGGAGTTCGGAAACACCCCGTCGGGCCTATATAGGGCCAGCCGTGATCCAAATAGTTATTTTGATCCTGGGATTAGAATAGTGTCACTCTATATATAGAGAGAGACTAGGTATTACTTACCTTTGTTCTCCTCGAGCTGCCTCTTAGCAAGGCCGAGCTCTTTCTCGGACCCCTCGAGGTCCTGCTTCAGTGCAGCGACCTCCGCAGTCAGTGCGGCAGAGGTCAGCAGCGAAGCCTGCATACGCATATAGACATACTTATATTAGACTCCTGCAGATGTTATTTGATCCTCTATTCTGCTTTTCTTTGTGAACACCAAACAAAGCATCAGGGGCTACTGTCTATGTGGTAATATTTTTCCTATATTTTAAATACTTACCTCAAAGCCTATTAGAAGGCTGGCACAGGCTTCAGTCAGTCCGCTCTTAGCGGACTGAACCTTCTTGATCACCGCACTCATAATAGTGCGGTGCTCTTCATCAACGGAAGCACCGTGAAGCGCTCCCAGCAGATTGCCCGGTGCCTCTGGATGGACAGAGGTCACCGGCACGGGCGTCTTGCCCCTTTTGGAAGGAGGCCGCCTGCCCGAGTCCGGAACCACTAGAGGTTCCGGCGCAGTGTTCGGCTGAAGGCCGAACTCGGAGCCCTCGGGAGCCTTACTCCCTTTGCTCCCGGAGTCCGGAAGGTCGCCTTGGGGCGCCTCCGGGACTGTCTCCCCTCGACCCGGTGCCTCTTGAGACAATACCTCAGCATTGTCCATAGGGCAAGGGGAGGTGGCGGTTGGGAGTGGATTGCTATCCATATCCGACGAGTCCAAGGAGACGTCCGACGAGGATACGTCGATACGGGCTTGGGGCGGTCTGCATAATCATATTCGACATTAGGAGAAGCAGTGCAACAGAGGTATGCTATGAGTTACTCTAGTATCCGAATACTTACGACTTCGCCAGGGGCTTGACCCTGAGCAGCCACTCGTCTTCGCCTTCGGCGGCGGTGCTGGAGCAGTCCGGAAGGAGAGTCCTTCCCTTCTTGGACCCTTCGCCCCTCCCCCCCCCCCCCGGTTGGGGCGGCCTTCCTTTTCTTGTCTCCCCCGGCTGAAGGGGGAGCATCTTCATCTTCCTCCTCGTCTTCGTGGGAGGAGTGCGTCGCGGAGTCATCGTACGATGAGTCCGATACCACCTGGCGCCGGGAACTCTTTCGGGTTCCCTTGGCCTTCTTGTTAGTCTTCTCCGGCACCTTGTAAGGAGCCGGAGTCAGCATCTCCGTCAGGAGAGCGTCCGCAGTATCTTCGGGCGGAGGGGCCGGATAGTCGATCTGCTCCGATGCCTCCACCTAGTCCTGTCAAAGGCATGGGAGCTCAGACCCTGCACGTGGTTAAGCAATGGGAAGTAAATATCCTACCAGATGTACAGAACTTACCGGATTCGCAGGGCGCTTCGCGCGTAGCCCGCGGTCCTCGATGAGAGAGGGAGGGACCTCGGCGCCCTTGAACATCACCCTCCAGACGTCTTTGTGCGTCGTGTCGAAGAGCTCGCTTAGAGTCTGGTGCCGGGCCGGGTCGAACTCCCATAAGTTGAAATCCCATTGTTGACACGGGAGGATCCAGTGGAAGAGCATGACTTGGACTATGTTGACAAGCTTAAGTTTCTTGCTTGCCATGTTCTGGATACATTTCTAGAGTCCGTCCAGCTCCACCGATGAACCCTAGGACATGCCCTTCTCCTTCCAGGAAGTGAGCTGCATGGGGATTCCGGATCGAAACTCAGGGACCGCCACCCAGTTGGTGTCGCGCGGCTCGGTGATGTAGAACCACGCCGATTTCCACCCCTTTATGGTCTCCACGAAGGAGCCCTCAAGCCATATAACGTTGGGCATCTTGCCCACCATGGCTCCGCCACATTCCGCTTGCAGGCCGCCCACCACCTTCGGCTGATATTGAAGGTTTTCAGCCACAGGCCGAAGTGGGGACGGATGCGGAGTATAGCCTCACACACGACAATGAACGCCGAAATGTTGCGGATGAAATTCGGGGCCAGATCATGAAAGTCCAGCCCGTAGTAGAACATAAGACCGTGGACGAATGGATGGAGGGGAAACCCCAGTCCGCGGAGGAAGTGGTTGAGGAAAACTACCCTCTCATGAGGTTCCAGGGTAGGGACGATCTGCCCCGCAGTGGGCAGCCGATGCGCGATATCCACGGCTAAGTATCCGGCCCCGTGTAGCTTTTTGATGTGTCCCTCCGTAACGGAGGAAGCCATCCACTTGCCTCCCGCTCCGGACATGTTTGGAGAAGGTTGAGGAGAAGGATGTGGACTTGGGCGTTGGAGTTCGAGTGCGCGAGAATGGATGAGCAAGGAGGAAGAAGGTGTGTGTAGAAGAAGGTTAAACCTTATCCCTTTATAAGGGCGGACGAAACTATGCGTCCCCACTAGCCTGGTAAAACTCGCTTATCCCCCAAGCGCCATAATTGGTGGCGCGGTTGGGTTACCCACGCCCGTATTGATGAGAATCCCATAATGAGGGGGACACGATCTCTGCTTTGACAAGACGTGTCAAGAAACCGCCTCGCGTTATGTGCGGGGCTGGTTAAAGAAAAACGGTTCGAATAATCACCAGGCCATGGAATGATGTCATGTTGCCAAAACGCGTCAGCAGATTAGATTTGTGGTAATATTATTCTCTCTATGGTGGTATGTGGAACTTATTTTGCAGGGTCGGACACTATCGTTGTATTCAAATTCTTCTGTGGTGTATTCGGAGGAGGAACCTGCCTTGCAATGCCGAAGACAATAACTGCGTGCCGAACTCATCGTCATTGAAGCCTGGTTCAGGGGCTACTGAGAGAGTCCTGGATTAGGGGGTCTCTGGACAGCCGGACTATATCCTTTGTCCGGACTGTCGGACTATGAAGATACAAGATTGAAGACTTCGTCTCGTGTCCGGATGGGACTCTACTTGGCGTGGAAGGCAAGCTAGGCAACACGGATATGGATATCTCTGCCTTTATAACCGACCTTGTGTAACCCTAGCCCCCTCCGGTGTCTATATAAACTGGAGGGTTTTAGTCCGTAGGACAACATATAATCATACCATTGGCTAGCCTCTAGGGTTTAGCCTCTCCGATCTCGTGGTAGATCAACTCTTGTACTACACATATTATAAAGAATAAATCAAGCAGGACGTAGGGTTTTACCTCCATCAAGAGGGCCCGAACCTGGGTAAAACATCGTGTCCCCTGCCTCCTGTTACTATCCGCCTTAGACGCACAATTCGGGACCCCCTACCCTAGATCCGCCGGTTTTGACACCGACAACACCAAATTTAATTATTTAGTTCTCTCCCGTTTAAACTACTCAACAAAATTAAATGTTATTTAAACATGGTAAGAGGTGGAGCATAAGTAAACTAAACATTTAGGCAAGTTTAAATGAGGCCGGAAATAACAAACAACAATTCCAGTAAATCCCCATATGCATTAGCAATTTAATGCAAACAACAATTTTAAACATTTTAAATGTTATTATCATGATGCGAATGGCATATCCAAGTTTAATCAATTTTATGAAAATGTTGATAAGAGAATTATGAAACATTTGTCACCGTGGTGGAAATAATGGGGTGCCATGACAATGACAACGGAAATGGTGCCACGGCAACATTCCGGTTCCGATAGCTCACGGAGATACCGGTGCAAAAGGAAAAGTGACGGGAGCGTAACATGCGATAGAAGGTGGGGTCCTCCCAGTTACCGGGTGTCCCAAGTGTCGACAGCATGGAAGCGAGAGACACTACCGACACAGTGCAAACAACCGGTGCATCTCATACAACACAAGCAATCATTCTCGGGCGGTCGTCTCGGGGCTATACCTTCGAAGCGTGCGTTTTCGAACCGTATCGAGTTCGTCGAGGGAAGTAGTCGTTCACGGCCGTCGTGGAAGTAGCGGTTCACGGAAGTCATGGAAGTCGTGGTACATGTTCAGGAAGCGGTAGAGGTACGGGTCTTCGACAACGGTCATCGTACACGTTCCAAGGTCGTCGGTAGAGGTTCTCGCGATCTCGGCTACGATAGTCGTTACCGTTCATTTAGAGAGGTGCCTGATGACTCCAAACCCTTCGCCGTCGACGGTAGTTGAACTTGACGCTTGCGGTGCACATGTCTTCGTCGACGGTAGTGGTACAAGGTCGTCGTGGTAAGTGGTCGTACTCGCGAACTTGTCGGAACCATGGCGACGGTAGTGGAACTTCACGGATCTGTGGTCTCCGGGCGTAATGGTACTTGGCGAATCTCGAAACGTTCTTGACGATCCAAAATGGCACAAGTGAGATGCACATCCACGAAGTCTTCTGGCTTGGGCTCCTGGTACAAGATTTGACGAGCCCAGGGAGACGATGGAGAAAGCCAACAGCGTAACATCAACAGCCAACGAGGCCACGGACAAGACTTGGGGCTCCCCGAACCCATGGAAATGGCCGGCTCCAGGAGGCTGCTAATGGAGGCAGGGCCACGCCGAGGTCAAAGTTGGCCGGGTGAGCTTGATGGAGGTCGTCCGAAGTCGTACGAAGTAGCAGGAAGGCAGGGCAGCACGCACGAAGCTGTAGGCCGGCATGGTGGCCTCCATGGCCGGCGCCCATGTGGGTCGCGTGAGGCAAGGCGGGAAAGAAAAGGGCAGTCGCAGGCAAAGGAACGAGGAAGCAGAGGGGAGGCGTCGCGCGGAGGAGAGTCGATAGGGCGGCGCTCGCCGGAGTCGGGGCCGAAGGGGACAGGTCGAGGGTCTCCTCCCCTGGCGACGGAGCTGACGAGTCAGTGGCGCCGGGTAGACGAGGAGGCGACGAGGAGGTCCTGGACCGGCTGTGGGAGGTGAGGCGCTTGAGGGCGTGGCGTGGCTATTGTGGGAGGCCAAAGCAGAGGCGGAGGAAGGGCTCCAGCGAAGAGGGCGTCGAGGGCGAGCCGGGTCGAGGGCGGCGAAGCCATGGCCATGCAGGCAGGCGAGCTCGCGGGGTGGTTAGCTTGAGCGAGAGGACAGGGAGAGATCGATATGAGGGGGAGGCGGCACAAGGGAACGAGGGAAAGGATGAGGTCGGGTTGAAGCAGAGGACTGCGCCTGCGTGCATGTCTCTGGCGGCGCTAGTGGAGGAGTCGAGGGAGATGGCTTCTAGCGGCGGTGGGAACGAGCAGGGGAGCGAGACGGATAGGTCGGTCGAGGCTAGGGTTAGGTGTAGGTGGGGCGGTTGGGCCTAAAGGCCGGCCCAGCTGCAGGTTTGTGGCCTGTGTAGGATTTGGGAGGCCCAGTGAGTAGCTGAACAAGTAAGGGGCCTTTTCCTTTATTTTATTTTTTTGTTTACATAAATAAACAATCAACAAAGGGGAAATTCCACGGGTTTTGGTTAGGAATATGAGATATATAAATATATATCTGGAACCCTGGATTTATGTAGGGTTTGAATAAATTGCTCTGGCATTTTTAGAAATCAGAAAAATAATTAGAGTTTGGATTATTCTCAAACTTCAATCATTTTTGAACCTGACCAAAACAACTTTGAATGGGATGAAATCTGACAGAGAGGGTGTAGGAAAGAGGCAAGATTTATAGGGAAAGGACAAACATTAATGGAGGAGGAATAAAGTCACTTGCAAAAACGTGAAAGAAGAAGGAAGTGAGAGGTGATGATGCATGGGTATGGCTTGAGAGAGAGATGACAAGGAATGATGCTCACACACATCATAACAACAACACACCACATAAGGATGAATGAAATACACATGGCAACAATATGAAGATTACCACAAGGTATATGATTAGCATGCAAAATGACAAGAGGCAATGCAATAAGACGATGATGGGCATGACAAAGCAATATACCCAAATGAGATGAGCATGGTGCAAGAAGCAAAGATATGACAAGGCACTCAACATGAATAACTGGAAGACACCTGGTGCATCGTTCTCGGGGCGTTACAAATAGTCAACCACAAATGTCTGTTTGTTGGGTTTTCAAATATAGAAAAAAATGAAATAAATGCTTAAAAAACATGATGCCTGGCATGGTGGCATGGTATGACCACACCATGCCTTGGTAAAAATTTGAGAATGTTTGGCTTATGTTGTCATGCACGCCCTTCATAAATCGAACCATCACCGAGGAAGTTCCATGCTTTCGAAAGGGAAATCCTCAAAATTGAAGGGGAATCCAAATTTTCTTTGTTCTTTGCCCTGGAGTTTTTTTCTACGACGAACATACACCCTGCAAATCACCGTGTTCAAATTTGGCATTTTTCCGGGCTCATTTACCATATTTAGGATATTATGTGCATTTTCTAGGCATTTAGCGCATATAAATCCAATGTAGCTACAAGTGCACGGGTGTGATGTGAGGGACGTGGATTGCTGCTCGATTGCGGCGCATGCAACGATGCACACGCGCGATCCGCGTGGCTAGGGTTCCGGCCAATCATAACGCAACACACAATAGGCTCAGTGCACACTGTTTCCGGAAGCGACGAAGATGAACCGTGTGCTATAATGAACGAGAAAAATTGTAAGGGAACCCAAATTTCTGTTGTTGTTTGTGGTTGAGCTCTTGAATACCACCGCACTGTACGGCTGCCCGGCCCCTCCATCCCAGAGCTCTCGCCAGGAGTCGTCCATGGCACCGCGGCGCACAGTAACTGGTAAGGAAGCGATGGCATCCCCCCGTGCCGCATTCCTCGCCGCCCGCGACCGCACACATGGTAAGGAAGTGATGGCATCTCGCCGTGCCGAGTTCATCATCGTCGGTGGCCATACAGTTACATGGGCGGACTTTGAGGCTGCCATGGCCAAATGGGTGGTGGATCTAGAGGCAGCCAAAGCCGCACAGAAGGAGCGGAAAAGGCAGAAAGCAGTCAAGAAAAGAGAGTCTCGCTGCCGCAAGAAAAAAGAGGCCGCACGCCATGGTGAGGAGAGCTTGGCTGAGATCGAACCATGGTGGGCTGCCACCTACAAGGCCGGGAAGGAGAACGCCGGCGTCTGGCTAGCATGCCCTGATGGCCGCATGTGAGAAGTAGTTTAAGTTTGTAGTATTAGAGCAAATTACCACTAGTACTTTAAGTTTGTAGTATTAACGTACAATGTCGGTAAAAGCATCCTTTGTGGTCTTTGGGCGTTGATTAGCATGTGTGCCCGTGTGCGTTGTTTTGCGTTAATCATTAGAAGATCACAAAACACACGGTTAATATGCCGTACCCGTCTGCGTTTTTTGCGTTAATGACCCATAAGTCAGTTACCCGTGCGATATTTTCTAATAAACCAGGCGTACCATTGACCAAAAAAATCAAGTACATGTGTACATTTTTTTGGAGATGGGATCTGCCAACTTTCTTTTTTCTTGCACACGAGTATTTTACGCGCTTCGTCTACGTTGTGTATTTCCCCCTCCCAAGTTTCAAATTTCGCACCGAAATTTTCATTAGGCGTGCGATTTCAGAATTTATTCCTCCAACCACATCCCCTTCCCCTCAGTATCCCCCCTCCCTCGCGCCTCCCCCTACCGGCATCTCAGACCGCCACCGCCGCAACCACGGCTTCAACCACATCTATGTTCTGCTCGGATCCAGTCAGGTGACCCACCGATCTCTATCACGTCCCCGCCTGATTGCTTAAATGGCGCCTGAGAAACATCCTCATGCCTCCAAATCCCCCCCCCCCCCGCCGCCAGGAGCTAATGGCGGTCCATGGCGCGATGGCCGCTGCGCGTGTTGACCCGGAGGAACACCTCGCCTTTGCCGCTGCCGCCGACATGGTGCAGGCTCTGGCCAAGATGATGTCCCCCAGCGACTACCCTCCAGGACTTAACAGGTAAGATCTGACCAGCTAACTCTTACCGATACCACTTGTAACGACTATGATTTGTACGGTTGATGTATTAAGCATGTTCGTGCCTTGTTTATTTCAGTACTACACATTGTGTGATATTCAAATATTACCGTGTCCAGCTCAATTTCACCAATACCAGCAACAAGCTTACAATACATGACTTAGGATATCACTAGAGATGCTGCCCATTTGCTATTTTTAGTGGATGCTAACCCTGTTGCACTTAACATGCATGTCCATGTACTTACGCAGGGTCATAACGGCCGATGCTTTTGTTTGCCGTCGAGGTGAGCGACATCCCATGTCTTACAGTATTTCACATAATTTGTGCAATTGTAGTTTAACTTCTACCCATTTACTGGTTGCCTGTAGGTACACATGTCAGTGGCACTGATCCATGCTTCGACCCGGAGGAACAGCTCACCTCCGCCGTCGCTGACTTTGGGCGAGCTCTGGCCAATATGAAGTGCCCAGCAACTACCTCTCAGGACTTACCAAGTATGTGCTCACCAGTTCAATCTTACCAATACTAGTTGCAATTAATGGCTATGTTTTGTACAGTCAATGTATTAAGCATGTTCTAGTAAACATGCCTAACACGTTTTGCTATTTTCGCTACCTTTTTATAGACATCTAGGCCATTCTCTGCTCTGGCAGCACCTTCCTTGTGATGTTTAACTATGCCAATTGCATTTTTATCAGTACCCGTTTCAATGTCTATTAAGCCTGTTGCAATTAACAGTTGAATCCATTTTTAAACAGTTGCATTTCAATGGCTACAAACTTACAAAACATGACTTATGATGTTGTTAAGCCTGTTGCAATTAACAGTTGTATCCATTTTTTAATCTGTCCATTTGCTACCATGCTACTCTCCGCAATGAAGATATACTAGAGTTTCTGCCCCATTTGCTTTTTTGTGGATGCTAACCCTGTTGTACTTAACATGCTTGTCCATGTACTTATGCAGGGTCATAACGTTCAATGTTGTTGTTTGCCGTCAAGGTTAGCTACATCCCATGTCTTACAATATTTCACATCATTTGTGCAATTGCAGTTTAACTTCTACCATTTACTGGTTGCATGTAGGTACACATGTCAGTGGCACTGATCCACAGTTCGACCCGGAGAAACAGCTCGCCTCCGCCACCGCTGACTTTGGGCGGGCTCTGGCCAAGATGAAGTGCCCCAACAACTACCTCTCAGGACTTACCAAGTATGTACCGACCAGTTCAATCTTACCAATACCAGTTGCAATTAATGGCTATGTTTTGTACTGTCGATGTATTAAGCATGTTGTAGTAAACATGCCTAACACGTTTGAGCTATTTTCCCTACCTTTTTATAGAGAACTGGGCCATTATCTGCTCTGGCAGCACCTGCCCTGTGATGTTTAACTTTGCCAATTGCATTTTTATCAGTACCGGTTTCAATGGCCATTAAGCCTGTTGCAATTAATAGTTGTATCCATTTTTAATCCGCCCCTTTGCTACCGTGCTACTCTTTCAAAATGAAGATATCACTATAGATGCTGTCATTTTATTACCATTTGCTATTTTTGGTGGATGTTAACCATGTTGTAGTTAACATTGGCTTTCCATGTACTTACATAGGGCTACAATGGACGATGATGTTGTTTGCCGTCGAGGTTAGCTGCATCCCATGTCTTATACACCATCTATTCCTAATTGTAAGTATTTTTAGAGATTCCAATATAGACTACATAAGGAGTAAAATGAGTGAATCTAGATTCTAATCTAAACTATATCTATAATTCTATATACATCCGTATGTAGTTCGTATTGAAATCTCAAAAAAAACCTGTACTTAGGAACATATGTAGTTATATTTTACATCATTTGTGCAATCTTAGTTTAGCTTCTAGCATTTACTGGTTGCTTGTAGGTACATATATGAGGGGTACTGATCCACGCTTCGATCCCTTTTGCGTATGGGGCAATGAGATATTCATGAACAAGCGTCAAGTGAGGAAACTAAGAAAGATTGTTAGGCGAAAGAAACGAGTGATTGGAATTAAGCTCTTTATTTACACTTCGTCAAAGACAACACTGAACTTTAGGATGGTAAGTAATGTGTTGCCTTTTCTCGCTGCCCACAACAAGTTACTCTATTAGACCTTAGTTTCTGATATTTTTCTCTTTCAGTGGTTTCCGAAGCTATTTACTGATGATTACCTTACAAACTACATGAACGGAGTGGAGGCAACTAAGGTTAAAGTATATAATTCATGCTACCATGATAATGCTCTAGAAGTCTTCCTGAAGGCGGTGAAGGATGGGCGGGCGATCGTCACAAGGGGTTGGACAAAAGTGGTTCGTGCCTATGGCATGCAGGAAGGCACATTATGGGTATTCCTCTTCTTCAACACCGTCGGCAGTCAAAATGGTTTACACTTGTCTCTTCACCTTTACCGCCTTTAAATAATGTGGTTCATCATAGTTAATTGCTGCCTAATCCTGTAATTACTGAACATATTGTACTGTCAATTTTATTTCTGGATTCGTTGTTGAACCATTGTGCTGAGAATTTGAATTGCACATTTCGTATTTCAAAATTTTCAATTAGAATAATAAATTACACGCAAAAATAAAAATAGAACAGATAGTCATGGACCTTTGCAAACGGTTCTAGCAGTAAAAGCGCTTGCGATGGATAGCCCAATGTCACACAGTTTTCTACATCAAATCATGTGTGATGTAGTTAATGAAAGCAAACAGTTAACCAAGGCAGAGCGTGTGTGATAGTTACACCTTTCACACACGAGCGTATACATAAAACCATGTGGGATGTACATCCGAACAGAAACGTTTTCCCTGGATTGACTGTGTGGGATGTACATAAGAACGGAAATGTATTCCTTGGATTGACTGTGTCTGCTTTACATACGAACGGAAATATTTTTCTGAGATTCACCGTGTGGGATGTACATACCTACAGAAATGATTTTCTCGGATTACCGTGTGGGATGTACATACCTACATAAATGATTTTCTCAGATTACCGTGTGGGATGTACATACCTATTGAAATGATTGGGTTTCGATGCCTCGGCCGATCTCACGCAGCCCCAGCCTGGATCCCAGGAGGGTCCATCTGCTACCTCTTGAGCACTGCGTTGGATTTCCCCGAAGAGGAGAGGATGATGCAGCAAAGTAGCGTAAGTATTTCCCTCAGTTTTTGAGAACCAAGGTATCAATCTAGTAGGAGGCTACACGCGAGTCCCTCGTACCTACACAAAAACAATAGCTCAATGCAACCAACGCGCTTAGGGGTTGTCAATCCCTTCACGGTCACTTACGAAAGTGAGATCTGATAGAGATGATAAATAATATTTTTGGTATTTTTGGTATAGAGATGCAAAGTAAAAAGTAAAAGCAAAGTAAAAGCAAAGCAATAATAAAGTGATGGAGATTGATATGATGATAAAGAGACCCGGGGGCCATAGGTTTCACTAGTAGCTTCTCTCAAGAGCATAAGTATTCTATGGTGGGTGAACAAATTACTGTTGAGAAATTGACAGAATTGAGCATAGTTATGAGAATATCTAGGTATGATCATGTATATAGGCATCACGTCCGAGACAAGTAGACCGACTCCTGCCTGCATCTACTACTATTACTCCACTCATCGACCGCTATCCAGCATGCATCTAGAGTATTAAGTTAAAAACAGAGTAACGCCTTAAGCAAGATGACATGATGTAGAGGGATAGTTTCATGGAATATGATAAAACCCCATAATTGTTATCCTCGATGGCAACGATACAATACGTGCCTTGTTGCCCCTTCTGTCACTGGGAAAGGACACTACAAGATCGAACCCAAAGCTAAGCACTTCTCACATGACAAGAAAAACCAATCTAGTAGGCCAAACCAAACTGATAATTCGAGGAGACTTGCAAAGATAATCAATCATACATAAAAGAATTTAGAGAAGATTCAAATATTATTCATAGATAGACTGGATCATAAACCCACAATTCATCGGTCTCAACAAACACACCGCAAAAAGAAGATTACATCGAATAGATCTCCACAAGAGAGGGGGAGAACATTGTATTGATATCCAAAAAGAGAGGAGAAGCCATCTAGCTACTAACTATGGACCCGTAGGTCTGAAGTAAACTGATCACACTTCATCGGAGGGGCTTGGATGATGATGTAGAAGCCCTCCTTGATCGATGCCCCCTCCGGTGGAGCTCCGGAACAGGCCCCAAGATCGGATCTCGTGGATACAGAAAGTTGCAGCGGTGGAATTAGGTTTTTGGCTTCGTCCCCGATCGTTTGGGGGTACATAGGTATATATAGGAGGAAGGAGTACGTCGGTGGAGCTTCGAGGGGCCCACGAGGCAGGGGCGCGCCCTAGGGGGGGCGCCCTCCACCCTCGTGACCGCCTCATGGCTTTCTTGACGGAGGGTCCAAGTCTCCTAGATCTTATTTGATGAGAAAATCACGTTTCCGAAGGTTTCATTCCGTTTGGACTCTGTTTGATATTATGTTTCTCTCAAACACTTAAATAGGCAAAAACAACAATTCTGGGCTGGGCCTCCGGTTAATAGGTTAGTCCCAAAATAATATAGAAGTGGAAAATAAAGCCCAATATAGTCCAAAATAGTAGATAATATAGCATGGAGCAATCAAAAATTATAGATACGTTGGAGACGTATCAAGCATCCCCAATGACGGTGTCCTGGACTAGGGGATACTCACCACGTCATCTCCCGTTCTGTTAGATTGGGCCGAGGACCCCCATGGCCGTATACTCATGGGCCAGTTCGGACAGCTGCCGCATACATGGAAGATTCTACAAGACTTGGTGATCAAGACAAGGACTCCTCCCCACCGGCGTATTCGGCTAGGACTCTTGTTATCCTAGGCCTCTGGTGCATTATATAAACCGAGGTCAGGCTAGTCGATAGATGATATACAACAACAATTATACCATAGGCTAGCTTCTAGGGTTTAGCCTCTCTGATCTCGTGGTAGATCTACTCTTGTAGTACCCATATCATCAATATCAATCAAGCAGGACGTAGGGTTTTACTTCCATCAAGAGGGCCCGAACCTGGGTAAAACATTGTGTCCACTGCCTCCTATTACCATCCGCCTTAGACGCACAGTTCGGGACCCCCTACCCGAGATCCGCCGGTTTTGACACCGACATTGGTGCTTTCATTGAGAGTTCCGCTGTGTGTTCGGCAAAAGGTTGATGGCTCGCCTTCATATCAACCGCGACTTCGGCATTTTCGTCACCAGCTTGGCTGGTCACCTTGGTTCGACCAAAGACTGCGCCCTACCTCCGATCGTCATGTTCGAATGAGGGCCTTTATAAATATCAACTCCGATGTCTATCAAGATCATGGAGGAATCATCCAGGGAGCCCGGGGGCTCAACGTCAACATTGCCCTCGGGCGACCGTGTTGTTTTTCTAGACAGCAAACTTGTGTCCGCCGCCACCGCCTCCTCAAGTGTCTCTTTAACGATTGCTTCAGTGGAATTGTGCGGAATTGAGTCTACAACAACCCTGGAAAATTTCCTCAAGTTCCGATGGAGGAATCTCTGGCAATCCAAGATATATCGGAGCCCTGTCAAATCTGGACGGGAATCTGGACGAGTTTAGGGCGTGGTGTCCAGCTTCTAGCTCAGACATCCTTTGGAAAATCCAACTGTTGATCTGCTGCGGAATTCCTATATCTACCACCTCTCAAAATTTCAGCTCGATCCGACCGTCCAAACGCCGGGAACCTTCCGATTAGTGCATCACTTTTCGGATCTGTTTTCTGCGCGAAAACGAATCCGACCCGAATTCGTTTTTTTTTTATGAACGGGATTTCGGACATCCCTTTTGAAGGAAGTGTTGTATGGGGTATTTTGTTTTGTTCCCGAACACATCCCACCAACTTTAAGATCTTTTGAACATGATCTTGAACATCATGCTGGTGTCAAACCAGTTCGGCAATATTGCTCCACGGCTGCCGACCTGCGCTAGACACGTCGTCACTTTGTTGAGCCGAGCTCAACTTCTTCGGATCATCATCTCGGCAAGCCGAGCAAGAGTCCGGCATCGCGAAGGATAAATCATCACCAACATCGTCGCCCCATGGATTACACGGAGCGGGCATACCGGCATCGCTGCACGGTCACTTCATCAAGCCGGCATCGACCACGTCACGACCTGCATCGGCAGGGCCGCACTGTTGCTTCTTCAAGCTGGTGTCCATCACGCCAACCTACTTCGACTCATCGGTTGACATCGAGGCTTCGACATCTCGGCTGGACCGGGGGCTTCATCATCTCTTCATCAACCTACTCCGGTGACTTTGGCGTACCCAACCGACCAGCTTTGTCACGATTAGCTGGGCCGAGGGCTTTGCCTCGGCAATCCAACCTTTGCCAGCATTGCCATGCCTTCGCTTTATCGCCCATCAGGCAATGGGTGTGCGGATCGAGTCCCAATTCTGGGAATCACCTTTCTTCGGACTGCTACAACAAATAAACCAGTTGCTATTAATCCTAGTATTTTTTGCTTATTTGGGTTTATTTTTCCCAAGGAATTATTACTCTGGTTTGTCCATCATCTGTACACAGGTCTATCAAATGATGGTCGCATTAACGACGGTCGCGTGGTGGTTTGGTCAGTTTTCGTACATAGTCCGGCGAACGCCGTATCCGAAACTGGGACTGACCTGTGAATTCAGGCTTTGCCACACCTTTACCGCCCCGCGCCGACGCCCTGCATCGACATTGACTTCGGCGCCAGGCCATATTTCTTTTATTACTCAATTTGCATAAATTATTTATTATGCAACATTTTTTATTATTATCATTACTATCATCTCCGGTTTGCACTATTTTTTTGTGCACAGGAAAATTATCCGGGTTGGGCAGTATCGTCAACTCGACGTACTGACATACCACGTCACCTCGGCTGGACGGGGGGCTTCGTCAACACTTCATTACCCCATGCCGGGGACTTCGGCATCACTCTGCCGGCCTGCATTGACCGTGCCATGTCACCACTTTGGAGTGCCGAGATCTTTGCTCCACCACCTCGGGACCGGCTTGGGGGATGGAACCTTGTCCTGCATCAAGCTCGGACCGCGTCGTCAATACCGAACACATTAACCAGCTAAGTTGCCTTCATGCTCCAAGTTTTAAATTTTTAACTTGTGTTCGGTTCGACCAAGCATTATACTTTTTTGGAAAAAAGTTGCTTGTAAAAAATTTTCTTGTCCAAACTTTGTTTGTGACACACAAATTCAAATACCCCGTTTATTTGTGGCTTCCTTTATGAACCTTTTCCTCTTGCATATGATTATACTTGTACGGCTTCGTTCCTTGTTCGTGTATTACGCCACAATATGCACCATATTGACTTAAGCAATTTGCAAGCTGGGTTGCCTGGCTCCTGTGCTTACCCCTACGTTCCCGATTGTTCGGCTAGGGAGTAAAGGGAGCACCTCTGCGATTGTCACGACCGGGTCCTCCGAGCTCTGACCTCAGACTGGGTGAAGCCGAAAGCTAGCGCTCTTATTGTTTTCAATCATGGTCGGCACACAACTGAACTCATGAGTACAAAAAATCTATTGCACAAGTCTCGTAGTAATAATGAGCACCGAAGAAAGGTATCGGTGGGGGCACTATTTTCTTCGAAGATGCTTCTTACACTTCCTTTGTAATATAGCATAAGTTCCCTGAGCGCGCTTTGTCTGTTACAGCCTTATGGCCCGGTTGCCTGGTTATCGGAAACACTGTCGATATTCTCGACAGGTGGAGTACATAACACTTTTCAGTCCTTGACCGAAGAGGGAGAAGCCGACGGTCGGTTAAGATGCGTTTAAAGTTCGGTTGAACAAAGATATGATATAAGTACTTCGGTACATACAATCATTATGCATAAAATTCTTTTCCCAAGTCACTTGGGGGCTCTTAAAATTTATATGAGCTATTTTATAGTAAATGTGTTTTCTTCTTGGTCGTTGCAAAGTCTTTTTCCATCACTCCTTTTTTCGACACGAGTGTGTGGTCACTAGCCGGGGAGCCTAATTTCTCTCTCAAACCCGCAAGAGTTTATTTTGCTAAACTGGCCTAATGAGAAGTACTCCGCCTTCGGGATAGGAGGTTGAAGCCGTAGGCTGACCCGCTTGAAGTCTTGAGATAGGATGTGACATGTTAAAGCATGACAGAAGCACTCTTTTTTTCTAAGACCAATTTTTGGATTGGCATCGAACACTTGATCTTGTTCGGACGTTAAGTTTTTACTAACGTTTTTTGGTTTTCCAAGCTTTTGGCACTTTTAAACTATTTGTGTGTTTTCAGCACAAGTCTTGCAGTGCAACGCCGGACACCTTTAGGTATCCGGCAAAAACATTCTCGGATATTGCTATATATGCATCGGTTTCGAATTGTGTCTTCGGTCAATAGTTGGGTTGCCCGGCTCCTGCACTTGCTTCCTACGTTCCGCTTGGTTCGGCTAGGTGTGCAAAGGGAGAACCACTGCGATTGTGCTTCCAGCTCACATGGTTAAGCACCTCAGTGGAGAAAGCTGAAAACTGACTGTCACAATAAGCATAAACTGGTCAGCGATCCGATGACTATGTTAAATGACGGGCCATTCATAACAATGGCCGAAGTGTTTACGGCTTGACCTCGACTGTCGTCGAACACTACTGGGGGCTATTAACTGGCCTCCCAAACTAAAATCCTCAATATTTTGCTCTTACATTAGAGCTAAGGTCTCATGATCATGCTTAGCATGACAACCCAAAGAAAGGAACCGATAGCGGGACTATTTTCTTTGGAAGACATTTCTTATGTTAAAACAGTAATATAACATATCTCTTTGCGTACCTTTGTTTATAAAACCGTATGGCCAGATTGCCTTGTTTTTCTTGCCCTCATAAAGGCTTTATAAAGTAAGACAAACACTCCTCGGCTACTGGCCAAGGAGCTGGAAGCCGATGGTCGGTCAACAAAGTTTTGTACAATGCGGATCCGAGCATTAAAAGACGTAAAGTACTTGGATACATAGAGTCATTACACATAATTTGTGATTTTGATATTAATATCCATCCTTAATTCGGCCACCGGTGCCCGCATTAAGGCTCGGGGGCTACTGGGCTTCGGGCTCATTATTTACAAATATTAAAGGGGCACATCGATCCCGTGATCTGGTGTTGCCACCCGACCAGTGTCTGGGGGGCTACTGCATTGCCTATCCAATGCAGAAAATTTTAAGTGCAATACAGTTTCCGAGGAGATTATGATCCTAAGGTGGGTCGGCCGCACCCAACCTGAGTCTCGAGGACTGAGCACGCCGCTTTTTGTATCCTGAAGTATTCTACCGAGCTAGGACTTGATCTTCAAGCCAATTTTGCAAATCAACCTCAGTCTCAGCAGCTACTGGGATCAGCGATCTTATGTCATCCTTCAGGTGCATCTCGGGTTTTAGATCGATACACACCTTGAGGGCTACTGGCTATATATCTCGGCAAAGAATAAATTGCACCAATAAAAAATATTGACAAAAAATCGACCCACAGTCGGGGTGGTGCACCACCTGGGAAGTAGTCCGGCATAAAGCTCGGGTGCTAGTGGCTGGCTCCATAGAGGGCATTTCCAGCATTAAGCTCGGCTAAACTCCTTCAACTTTTTTGGACCAAGATGATCTATGACATCTTGGATACAGTCCGACGTTGGAGCTTGGACACAGTCCGGCGTTGGAGCTTGGATACATTTCGACGTTAGAGCTCGGAAGCAGTCCGGCATTAGTGCTCGGCTGCAAAAGATACCTCGAATGCTATCCGGCATTAGAGCTCGGACGCAAGAGGACACTGCCTCCCGGGAACAACTTCAAACCCGAGGTGTGGCCTAAAAATAACAAGGCATTGATAAAGGCCGGACACTTAAAGGGGCTCCTCGGATACCCGATGTGTAAACTCATTGAATGCATTTCGGCGATCCTCAAGATCGAAGATGGGAAGATTTGTTGAACCAGTTTCCAAGACCGACAACCGAAGATGAAGAACAGTCCGGAAGAATCGAGGAGCGTCTCTAACTTGAAGACCGGTTCAGGGGGCTACTGATGGTGTCCTGGACTAGGGGGTACTCACCACGTCATCTCCCGATCTGCTAGATTGCGCCGAGGACCCCCATGGCCGTATACTCATGGGCCAGTTCGGACAGCTGCCGCATACATGGAAGATTCTACAAGACTTGGTGATCAAGACAAGGACTCCTCCCCACCGGCGTATTCGGCTAGGACTCTTGTTATCCTAGGCCTCTAGTGCATTATATAAACCGAGGCCAGGCTAGTCGATAGATGATATACAACAACAATTATACCATAGGCTAGCTTCTAGGGTTTAGCCTCTCTGTTCTCGTGGTAGATCTACTCTTGTAGTACCCATATCATCAATATCAATCAAGCAGGGCGTAGGGTTTTACCTCCATCAAGAGGGCCCGAACCTGGGTAAAACATTGTGTCCCCTGCCTCCTGTTACCATCCGCCTTAGACGCACAGTTCGGGACCCCCTACCCGAGATCCGCCGGTTTTGACACCGACACCCAAGCTTAATTCCTGCTCGTCCTCGAGTAGGTAAATGATGAAAACGGAATTTTTGATGCGGAGTGCTACTTGGCATAATTTTAATGTAATTCTTCTTAATTGTGGTATGAATATTCAGATCCAAAAAATTCAAGACAAAAGTTCATATTGACATAAAAATGATAATACTTCAAGCATACTAACTAAGAAATTATGTCTTCTCAAAATAACATGGCCAAAGAAAGTTCATCCCGACAAAATCATATAGTTTAGTCATGTTTCACTTTCGTCACACAAGAATGCTCTCATCATGCACAACCCCGATGACAAGCGAAGCAATTGTTTCATACTTTAGTAATCTCAAACCTATAAACCTTCACGGAATATATGAACGCGAGCCATGGACATAGCACTATGGGTGGAATAGAATATAATGAGGGGGGTTATGTGGAGAAGACAAAAAGGAGAAAGTCTCACATCAATGAGGCTAATCAATGGGCTATGGAGATGCCCACCGATTGATGTTAATGCAAGGAGTAGGGATTGCCATGCAACGAATGCACTAGAGCTATAAATGTATGAAAGCTCAACAAAAGAAACTAGTGGGTGTGCATCCAACTTGCTTGCTCACGAAGACCTAGGGCACTTGAGGAGGCCCATTGTTGGAATATACAAGCCAAGTTCTATAATGAAAAATTCCCACTAGTATATGAAAGTGATAACATGAGAGACTCTCTACTATGAAGATCATGGTGCTACTTTGAAGCACAAGTGTGGTAAAAGGATAGTAAAATTGTCCCTTCTCTCTTTTTCTCTCATTTTTTTGGCCTTTTCTTTTTTTAATGGCCTTTCTCTTTTTTTGGGCCTTCTTTTTTTATGGCATTTCTTTTTTTTCTCACTTGGGACAATGCTCTAATAATGATGATCATCACACTTCTATTTATTTACAACTCAATGATTACAATTCGATACTAGAACAAAGATGACTCTATATGAATGCCTCCAGCGGTGTACCAGGATATGCAATGAACCAAGAGTGACATGTATGAAAGAATTATGAACGGTGGCTTTGCCACAAATACTATGTCAACTACATGATCATGCTAAGCAATATGACAATGATGAATGTGTCATGATGAACGGAATGATGGAAAGTTGCATGGCAATATATCTCGGAATGGCTATGGAAATTCCATAATAGGTAGGTATGGTGGCTGTTTTGAGGAAGATATAAGGAGGTTTATGTGTGAAAAAGCGTATCATATCACGGGGTTTGGATGCACTGGCGAAGTTTGCGCCAACTCTCAATGTGAGAAAGGGAAATGCACGGTACCGAAGAGGCTAGCAAGGATGGAAGGGTGAGAGTGTGTATACTCCATGGAATCAACATTAGTCATAAAGAACTCACATACTTATTGCAAAAATATACAAGTCATCAAAAACCTTGGCACTACATGCATGCTCCTAGGGGGATAGATTGGTAGGAAAAGACCATTGCTCGTCGCCGACCGCCACTCATAAGGAAGACAATCAAATAACACCTCATGTTTAAAATTTGTTGCATAACGTTTACCATACGTGCATGCTACAGGATTTGCAAACTTCAACACAAGTATTTCTCAATTTCACAAATACTCAACTAGCATGACTTTGATATTATTACCTCCATATCTCAAAACAATCATCAAGCATCAAACTTTTCTTAGTATTCAACACACTCATAAGAAAGTTTTATTATTAGTATTGCATACCAAGCATATTAGGATTTGGAGCAAATTACCATGCTAATAAGACTCTCGAAATAATCTAAGTGAAGCATGAGAGATCAATAGTTTCTATAAAACAAATCCACCACCGTGCTCTAAAAGATATAAGTGAAGCACATAGAGTATTCTATCAAATTCCAAGTCATGTATGGCTCTCTCTAAAGGTGTGTACAGCAAGGATGATTGTGGTAGACTAACAAACAAAGACTCAAATCATAAAAGATGCTCCAAGCAAAACACATATGATGTGGTGAATAAAAATATAGCTCCAAGTAAAGTTACCGATAGAAGTAGACGAAAGAGGGGATGCCTTCCGGGGCATCCCCAAGCTTTGGCTTTTAGGTGTCCTTAGATTATCTTGGGGGTTCCATGGGCATCCCCAAGCTTAGGCTCTTGCCACTCCTTGTTCCATAATCCATCAAATCTTTACCCAAAACTTGAAAACTTCACAACACAAAACTTAAAGTAGAAAATCTCGTGAGCTCCGTTAGCGAAAGAAAACAAAAGACCACTTCAAGGTACTGTAATGAACTCATTCTTTATTTATATTGGTGTTAAACCTACTGTATTCCAACTTCCCTATGGATTATAAACTATTTTACTAGCCATAGATTCATCAAAATAAGCAAACAACACACGAAAAACAGAATCTGTCAAAAACAGAACAGTCTGTAGTAATCTGTAGCTAGCGCAAGATCTGGAACCCCAAAAATTCTAAAATAAATTTCTGGACGTGAGGAATTTATCTATTAATCATCTGCAACAAGAATTTACTAAGTAGCACTTTCCAAATAAAAATGACAGCAGTTCTCGTGAGTGCTAAAGTTTCTGTTTTTTACAGCAAGTTCAACAAGACTTTCCCCAAGTCTTCCCAACGGTTCTACTTGGCACAAACACTAATTAAACAAGAAAACACAACCAAAACACAGGATAAATAATTTATTTATTACTAAACAGGATCAAAAAGCAAGGAATAAAAATAAAATTGGGTTGCCTCCCAACAAGCGCTATCGTTTAACGCCCCTAGCTAGGCATAACAAGCAAGAATAGATCTAGGTATTGCCATAATAGTAAGATAGATTATTAAAACTCATTTCATATTATCTACGTTCGGAAGCAAGTTTTCTTTGAGGAAAGCAAAAGTAATCAAAAGGCCTAAATTTAACGGGACAAAAGTCCCCAAGATCAACCTTGGGAGGTATAGGTTCCTCCTTTGGTCCTTCATAATGCACAACCAATTCATCATTATAAGCATTCTATTGCCAGAGCTTTGTAAGCCTATATTCAAGAGAATATCCTAGTTCATTATTTCGAATAGCCAAATCATCATTAAGTTCAGAAATTCTATCAACTAAAACATTGGTAGGAACCCTTTTTCTAAGATTTTCATTGAAAGCAACATAGTCTAGAGATTGAAAATGCATTATTTCTTCTTGATCAAAGAGGATAGCCTCTATGGGAGGACGACAAGCGTCCACCCTATAATGCGCAAAGATTTCTTTGGCTTCTTTTATTATGAATCTAAACTCATGAGCCAAAAAGATAGTAGCGGCACGCTTAACAGAAGAATGCTCAATATTAGAAAATTCCAGAAAAATCCTTTGTATGGAAGGATGCATGTGCATGAATTGTCTTTCAAGTTCAACTACAAGCATGGCAATAGCGTCCGCAAGAATACTACTTTTGTGAAGGATGGAACTACCCATAGAAGGTAAAGCACCGGCACAAGTAAAGAAATCTTGAATAACTCCTTTTCCAATAATATTATCACTACCAACACGGATTTTTTTGTATGAAAGATGGTAGGTTCTTTAGCAGGAGCATCAGAATTTTTCATGATATTATTACTGTCCATATCGACAATAATTTCCCCAATTTCAGACATAGAGGCAGAAGATAAAGGACTTGACATAACGACAAGCTAGCAAACTAATACACAAGCAAACAAAAAGCAAACGGGCAAAAAGAGGCAAATAGAGAGGGAGGATAGAGAGAGAGGGCGAATAAAACGGCAAGGGTGAAGTGGGGGAGAGGAAAACGAGAGGCAAATGGCAAATAATGTAATGCAGGAGATAGGGATTGTGATGGGTACTTGGTATGTTGACTTTTGTGCAGAATCCCCGGTAACGGCGCCAGAAATTCTTCTTGCTACCTCTTGAGCATTGCGTTGGATTTTCCCGAAGAGGAGAGGATGATGCAGCAAAGTAGCGTAAGTATTTCCCTAAGTTTTTGAGAACCAATGTATCAATATAGTAGGAGGCTACGTGCGAGTCCCTCGTACCTACACAAAAACAATAGCTCAACGCAACCAACGCGCTTAGGGGTTGTCAATCCCTTCACGGTCACTTACGAAAGTGAGATTTGATAGAGATGATAAATAATATTTTTGGTATTTTTGGTATAGAGATGCAAAGTGAAAAGTAAAAGCAAAGTAAAAGCAAAGCAATAATAAAGTGATGGAGATTGATATGATGAGAAAGAGACCCAGGGGTCATAGGTTTCACTAGTGGCTTCTCTCAAGAGCATAAGTATTCTACGGTGGGTGAACAAATTACTGTTGAGCAATTGACAGAATTGAGCATAGTTATGAGAATATCTAGGTATGATCATGTATATAGGCATCACGTCCGAGACAAGTAGACCGACACCTGTCTGCATATACTACTATTACTCCACTCATCGACCGCTATCCAGCATGCATCTAGAGTATTAAGTTAAAAACAGAGTAACACCTTAAGCAAGATGACATGATGTAGAGGGATAGTTTCATGGAATATGATAAAAAACCCATCTTGTTATCCTCGATGGAAACGATACAATACGTGCGTTGCTGCTCCTTCTGTGACTAGGAAAGGACACCGCAAGATCGAACCCAAAGCTAAGCACTTCTCCCATGGCAAGAAAAACCAATCTAGTAGCCCAAACCAAACTGATAATTCAAAGAGACTTGCAAAGATAACCAATCATACATAAAAGAATTCAGAGAAGATTCAAATATTATTCATAGATAGACTGGATCATAAACCCACAATTCATCGGTCTCAACAAACACACCACAAAAAGAAGATTACATCGAATAGATTTGCACAAGAGAGGGGGAGAACATTGTATTGAGATCCAAAAAGAGAGAAGAAGCCATCTAGCTACTAACTATGGACCCGTAGGTCTGAAGTAAACTACTCACACTTCATTGGAGGGGCTTGGATGATGATGTAGAAGTCCTCCGCAATCGATGCCCCCTCCGGCGGAGCTCCGGAACAGGCCCCAAGATGGGATCTCGTGGATACAGAAAGTTGCGGCGGTGGAATTAGGTTTTTGGCTCCGTCCCCGATCGTTTGGGGTACGTAGGTATAAATAGGAGGAAGGAGTACGTCGGTGGAGCTTCGAGGGGCCCACGAGGCAGGGGGGGCGCACCCTTCACCCTCGTGACCGTCTCGTGGCTTTCTTGATGGAGGGTCCAAGTCTCCTGGATCTTATCTGATGAGAAAATCATGTTTCCGAAGGTTTCATTCCATTTGGACTCCGTTTGATATTCTGTTTCTCCGAAACACTGAAATAGGAAAAAAACAGCAATTCTGGGCTGGGCCTCCGGTTATTAGGTTAGTCCCAAAAATAATATAAAAGTGGAAAATAAAGCCCAATATAGTCCAAAACAGTAGATAATATAGCATGGAGAAATCAAAAGGTATAGATACGTTGGAGACGTATCACCATCCCCGGCGATTTCTGGGTCGTGTGGGAAGGACACCCTATCACATACACTCACTTGGCGGCGGTTCTAAATGCCGTTGCGGAAAGGGGTAAAAACCCGTTTGTTTAGCACCGATGCGCACCAGTGACAGTAGATATGATCAACATAGTGATGTCCACCATTGAAAACTACTCCACCTCATGTGATGATCGGACATGGTTTAGTTGATATGGATCACGTGATCACTTAGATGATTAGTGGGATGTCTATCTAAGTGGGAGTTCTTAAGTAATATGATTAATTGAACTTTAATTTATCATGAACTTAGTACCTGATAGTATTTTGCATGTCTATGTTATTGTAGATAAATGGCATGTGTTGTTGTTCCGTTGAATTTTAATGTGTTCCTAGAGAAAGCTAAGTTGAAAGATGATGGTAGCAACTACACGAATTGGGACCGTAACGTGAGGATTATCCTCATTGCTGCACAGAAGAATTACGTCCTGGAAGTACCGCTAGGTGCCAAACCCGCTGCAGGAGCAACTCCAAATGTTATGAACACCTGGCAGAGCAAAGCTGGTGACTACTTGATAGTTCAGTGTGCCATGATTTACGGCTTAGAACTGGGACTTCAACGACGTCTTAAACATCATGGAGCATATGAGATGTTCCAGGAGTTGAAGTAAATATTTCAAGCAAATGCCCAGATTGAGAGATATGAAGTCTCCAATAAGTTCTACAGCTGCAAAATGGAGGAGAATAGTTCTGTCAGTGAACACATACTCGGAATGTCTGGGTATCAGAATCACTTGACTCAGCTGGGAGTTAATCTTCTGGTTGATAGTGTCATTGACAGAGTTCTTCAATCACTGCCACCAACCTACAAAAGCTTTGTGATGAACTATAATATGCAAGGGATGGATAAGACAATTCTCGAGCTCTTCACGATGCTAAAGGCTGTGGAGGTAGAAATCAAGAAGGAGCATCAAGTGTTGATGGTCAACAAGACCACCAATTTCAAGAAGAAGGGAAAAGGGAAGAAGGGGAACTTCAATAAGAACGGCAAACAAGTTGCTGCTCAAGTGAAGAAGCCCAATCTGGACCTAAGCCAGAGACTGAGTGCTTCTACTGCAAAGGGACTGGTCACTGGAAGTGGAACTGCCCCAAGTATTTGGCGGATAAGAAGGATGGCAAAGTGAAAGGTATATTTGATATACATGTTATTAATGTGTACCTTACTAATGCTCGCAGTAGCACCTAGGTATTTGATACTGGTTCTGTTGCTAATATTTGCAACTCAAAACAGGGGCTATAGATTAAGCGAAGATTGGCTAAGGACGAGGTGACGATGCGCGTGGGAAATGCTTCCAAAGTCGATGTGATCGTCGTCGGCACGCTACCTCTACATCTACCTTCGGGATTAGTTTTAGACCTAAATAATTGTTATTTGGTGCCAGCATTAAGCATGAACATTCTATATGGATCTTGTTTAATGCGAGACGGATGTTCATTTAAATCAGAGAATAATGGTTGTTCTATTTATATGAGTAATATCTCTTATGGTCATGCACCCTTAATGAGTGGTCTATTTTTACTAAATCATGATAGTAGTGATACACATATTCATAGTATTGAAGACAAAAGATATAAGTTTAATAATGATAGTGCAACTTATTTATGGCACTGTCGTTTAGGTCATATTGGTGTAAAGCGCATGAAGAAACTCCATGCTGATGGGCTTTTGGAATCACTTGATGCTTGCGAACCATGCCTCATGGGCAAGATGACTAGGACTCCATTCTCCGGAACAATGGAGAGAGCAATAGACTTGTTGGAAATAAGACATAATGATGTATGCAGTTCGATGAGTGTTGATGCTCGCGGAGGGTATCGTTATTTTCTGACCTTCACAGATGATTTGAGCAGATATGGGTATGTCTACTTGATGAAACATAAGTCTGAAACATTTGAAAAGTTCAAAGAATTTCAGAGTGAAGTGGAAAATCATTGTAACAAGAAAATTAAGTTTCTACGATGTGATCGTGGAGGTGAATATTTGAGTTATGAGTTTGGTCTTCATTTGAAACAATGCGGAATAGTTTCGCAACTCACACCACCAGGAACACCACAACGTAATGGTGTGTCCGAACATCGTAACCGCACTTTATTAGATATGGTGCGATCTATGATGTCTCCTACTGATTTACCGCTATTGTTTTGGGGTTATGCTTTATAGACGACTGCATTCACGTTAAATAGATCACCATCTAAATCCATTGAGACGACACCATATGAACTGTGGTTTGGCAAGAAACCCAAGTTGTCGTTTCTTAAAGTTTGGGGCTGCAATGCTTATGTGAAAAAGTTTCAACCTGATAAGCTCGAACCCAAATCGGAGAAATGTGTCTTCATAGGATACCCAAAGGAGACTGTTGGGTACACCTTCTATCACAGATTCGAAGGCAAAAAAATCGTTGCTAAGAATGGATCCTTTCTAGAGAAGGAGTTTTTTCGAAATAAGTGAGTGGGAGGAAAGTAGAACTTGATGAGGTAATTGTACCTGCTCCCTTATTGGAAAGTAGTTCGTCACAGAAATCAGTTCCAGTGATTCCTACACCAATTAGTGAGGAAGCTAATGATGATGATCATGAAACTTCTAATCAAGTTACTACCGAACCTCGTAGGTCAACCAGATTAAGATCCGCACCAGAGTGGTACGCTAATCCTATTCTGGAGGTCATGTTACTTGACCATGACAAACCTTCAAACTATGTGGAAGCGATGATGAGCCCAGATTCCGTGAAATGGCTTGAGGCCATGAAATCTGAGATGGGATCCATGTATGAGAACAAAGTATGGACTTCGGTTGACTTTCCTGATGATCGGCAAGCCATAGAGAATAAATAGATGTTTAAGAAGAAGACTGACACTGACGGTAATATTACTGTCTACAAAGCTCGACTTGTTGCAAAAGGTTTTCGAAAAGTTCAAGGAGTTGACTAGGATGAGACCTTCTCACCCGTAGCGATGCTTAAGTCCGTCAGAATCATGTTAGCAATTGCCGCATTTTATAATTATGAAATTTGGCAAATGGATGTCAAAACTGCATTCCTTAATGGACATCTTAAAGTCATTCCCTATGCTTCGGCCATAGGTTCTATCATGTATGCAATGCTGTGTACCAGACCTGATGTGTGCCTTGCTATTACTTTAGCAGGGAGGTACTAAAGTAATCCATTAGTGGATCACTAGACAGCGGTCAAGAATATCCTGAAATACCTGAAAAGGACTAAGGATATGTTTCTTGTCTATGGAGGTGACAAAGATCTCATCGTAAACGGTTACATCGATGCAAGCTTTGACACTGATCCGGATGACTCTAAGTCACAAACCGGATACGTATTTGTATTGAATGGTCGAGCTGTCAGTTGGTGCAGTTCCAAGCAGAGCGTCATGGCGGGGTCTACGTGTGGAGCGGAGTACATAGTTGCTTCGGAAGCAACAAATGAAGGAGTTCATATCCGATGTAGGTGTTATACCTAGTGCATTGGGTCTAATGAAAATCTTTTGTGACAATACTGGTGCAATTGCCTTGGCAAAGGAATCCAGATTTCACAAGAGAACCAAGCACATCAAGAGACGCTTCAATTCCATCCGCGATCAAGTCAAGGAGGGAGACATAGAAATTTGCAAGATACATACGGATCTGAATGTTGCAGACCCACTGACTAAGCCTCTCTCATGAGTAAAACATGATCAGCACCAAGACTCCATGGGTGTTAGAATCATTACAATGTAATCTAGATTATTGACTCTAGTGCAAGTGGGAGACTAAAGGAAATATGCCCTAAAGGCAATAATAAAGTTGCTATTTATATTTCCTTATGTCATGATAAATGTTTATTATTCATGCTAGAATTAACCGGAAACTTAGTACATGTGTAAATACATAGACAAACAGAGTGTCACTAGTATGCCTCTACTTGACTAGCCCGTTAATCAAAGATGGTTAAGTTTCCTAGCCATAGACATGAGTTGTCATTTGATGAACGGGATCACATCATTAGAGAATGATGTGATTGACATGACCCATCCATTAGCTTAGCACTTTGATCATTTAGTTTATTGCTATTGCTTTCTCTATAACTTATACATGTTCCTATGACTATGAGATTATGCAACTCCCGAATACTGGAGGAACACTTAGTGTGCTATCAAACATCACAACCTAACTGGGTGATTATAAAGATGCTCTACAAGTGTATCCAATGGTGTTTGTTGAGTTGGCATAAATCGAGATTAGGATTTTTCACTCCGTGTATCGAAGAGGTATCTCTGGGCCCTCTCGGTAATGCACATCACTATGAGCCTTGAAAGCAATGTGACTTGTGAATTAGTCACGGGATGATGCATTACGGAATGAGTAAAAAGACTTGTCGGTGACGAGACTGAACTAGGTATGATTATACCGACAATCGAATATAGGGCAAGTAACATACCGATGACAGAGGGAACAACGTATGTTGTTATGCGGTTTAACCGGTAAAGATCTTCGTAGAATAGGTAGGAACCAACTAGTACAAATGCCCGTGCGTTGCAACGGGCGATAAATTTAATAGTACTTGGTCCTTTTCAACACTTATTATATTCAATTTTGACCAACTTCAGTGAACATGGGTCCTCAACTATCACTTTTCAGTAAAAGTCTCCCTAACATCGTTTGTTAGTATGTTTTTTGGCTCTGCACTTTCATCCCATGAGGATAAGTAGGTGGGGAATTCCGAAAATTCATTCTGGCTCTAGTTAGCACATGATCTAGCGTGCCAAAAAAATAAAATTTACAAATATAAAAAAATATGAAAAAATAGATAGGTTCATTGTCACACCCAAATGGTACATGCAAACTTACAGGGGAAAACTTAAGCATGTTGACTTGTGGGAAAAAAAGTCAAACGCCAAATGTTACACTTAATTTTATTTTTTTCACCGATGAAGCACTATTATCCCATATGGCATGAAAATTGTCAAGCACGCTTGCTACACTAATATGAACATGTAGTAAAAATTTAGGATTTTTAAATTTTATTTTGATTTTCCTGTTCATTACAGAGAATATGCTCCCAGAGTCAAATATCCATGTCCGGGGAATTACTTCTTTTTGGAAAACGAAGAAAACAATGGCTCGATGCCATATGTACATTTGGTAGGCCCACTTTGGTCTGCCCGGTATGTTTCAATAGTGAGTGGAGAAAATGAAAAGGCCAAACTGAATCCATCTGGCCATTCCAGCCCACGAGCACTTCCTCTTGCACCTCCTCACTTCCACAGCACCACATGCAGCATACCCCTAAAAAAACACACGCAGCAGACTCGTCTAGGGCTATCCCGCCGCCGCCATCCACCGATGGGGCTCGCCGTCGCTGGGGTGTGGTACTGCAGCCTTTGTTTCTCGATGGAGAATAGCGTCGGCTTCCTCCTTCCAGATGTTTGCATTGATCGTCCTCCTGGCCGACCTTGCATGTGCACCGCCACCTTGTTGCCATCCGGGCGAGCGTCCCGACAGCCGCCGCTTGCCTCTTCATTCTCCGCCCCGCCTGGCTGCCCTCTGCCTCCGCCTGCTTCCATGACGTTGCCTCCAATATTGTAAAGGTAATGCGTGCCATTTCCCTTCTTCTCTCTTTACTTCCTCTCTGGATCTCCCAATCTCCTTCAGTCCCACCCCGTCACCCCCTATATGCGGTTGGTGGAGGAGCAGCTTATTCCCTATGCTCCAACCTTGGTTAGTTGTGGCAGTAGTAGCATAGTAGCAGATTCAGATTTGCTTTGGTGGCTAGCTTTTGACACTTTTTGATTAGTTACTAAATAATGTGTATGGCACAATTGATAGCACGTAGTCAGCATGAGAAATATCTCTATTGGCCGCTAGTACACTGCTTACATGTTCAAGCATTTTAATCCTGACGAAACAGAGCATCACAATTTCCTCAAAAATATGCAACGCTACACTATGCAGTGTTTCAATCCATTATGAAATTGTCAGATATTTTCTTACAATGTGAAATTGATATGTATTTTCTTACAATGTGTCAGATATTTTTCAGGTTTCTTGGACTTAGATAAAGCGATGTTTAGAAAAATCAGTGCAACAACATTAGCTCCAAGGCGAGAAATATGTCTCTATATTGACTGGTAAGTCTCAATTTCACCTTAGCTACTCATCGTTGGTAAATTTACATATATAGATTGTATAACCATAATAGAGATCATCAAAGTGATCAAGTATTTGAATAAAAATTAATAATTTATTGGACATATTATATAAATAAATATCAATGAATAAGTTAGTGGTTCAGAACATGAAGACATCCTCCTTCAAGACGATCAAGTAGTTCTGAATTCTAACTCCGAAGTTGACAGCTTGATTGTCCTGAAGAATGCAAGAAGTAATTTTAAGGTTAGAAAATTAGAGATTCAATGTGTAATACTAATTATTAAGTTGGTCATGAATGAATGTACTAAGTTGAAACTGAATTTATAAACACAAAATTGAAAAATTGCATTACCTATTTGGTCAAGACTTCTGTGTAGACAATATTCTTTGTGTATGTCTTGCTTGTACTGATCCTATTCTTCCTTTTCTTCTTCTCCTTTGTGTATGTGTCACCTTTATTTTTTTTATTTGTCCCCTTGTTCACATCATGTGTACCTGTTAGTACCTTTATGTCCGATGTCGCGGTTGCTCTAGAAAGCGTGACATATAATTGACCATGTGAGAAAACAAGCTCAGGCACATAGACAACGACAGTTGGTATTGTATGGCCTTGTGATTTGTTTATTGTCATTGCAAAATTGAGTCTGACTGGAAACTGTTTTCTCTTGAAACTGAACGGGAACATGTCATCGTCAGATGGGCATAATGGTATCCGAGGCAAGAAAACTCGCATTCCAGAGTGTTGCCTACCACAATCTCCACATCAATTGCATTTTTCTGAAATCCATGTACGACCAGTCTGGTGCCGTTGCAGAGCCCATTAGCAGGGTCAATGTTCCTGAGTAGTATGATTGGACAATTTTTTTAGCTTCAGCATATGTGGAGGCAGTCCATTTGGGGTTAGGGTGTTTATGAATTGATAGTAGTTATGTGGGTCGTCTTCTACAGAATCGAAGCTGTGGTACACCATCTCCTCCCCTGGAAGCGATCAATCATATTTAGGTTGATCTTGTCTACACAGTCATTCCTTGTGGATAAAATTGCTCTTGACGTGATGTACTTTCGATCTTTTAGGTAAGCATTTCCCGTTTGGTAGATACTGTCAATAAGTCTATCCAGGCCGGTATCATCCGTCTTATTTGGCACACATATACTTGTAGGTAGAAGTATTTCACCATCATCATTTGTCTTCTCGGTTCCGTTTCCAATGCGTAGTGGGTATTCTACGAACCATGGGTCATTTGAGCCCTCATGTTGTGCACAAGCTTCAATTGACGCATGTAATTCCAGAGCTCCGACCTGCGTAGTGATGCATCTACTATCTGGGCTCTTGTTCCCTTTTAGACAATAGGTAGCACTTGTCTAAAATCTCCCCAAATACGATCGTTTTTCCACCAAATGGAAGATCTAGTCTATCCATTATGTCCCGCATGCTTTTGTCTAGCGCCTCCACTGTCTGTCTCTTTGTCATAGATTCTTCATCCCAGATTATTAGTGATGCTGCTTGGAGTAGCTTTGCTGTCCCACTCTGTTTTGTGAAGCTACAAATAGCTCCATCATCTATTTTTAGTGGAATCTTGAACCTCGAGTGTGCGGTCCTCCTTCCAGGCATTATGGAAGCAGCAACACCGGAAGTGGTCGTTGCCACGGCAATCTTGCCTTGTCCGCGTATTGTGGCCAAGAGTGCCCTATTAAGAAAAAAAATTCCCGTGCCTCCCGGCCCATCGACAAAGAATATACCTCCTCTTTGGCGGTCAACCGTGGCTAGGATTTTGTCGTAGGCCTTCCTCTGCTCGATGTTTAGGTTTTTATGCAACGATACGTCCTCAGGGTCAACCTCGATGGAGGTCTCCTCAACGATCTCCCTAGGTATGTCGTCGGTCGTCTCATGTCGTTTGTCGATCTCTGGAAGAGGAAATGATTCTATGTCTTTTCCCATTGAGTGCAACATGTCCCTGATATTTCTCAGCACCATCTGTTCGATTGTGTGCTTGCATTTGCAGTTTCTGCTGTAGTCTTCTGACGTTGCATCAAGGTGTTTGTTCCATAGGCCACGTACGTCACTGGGTTCGCAGAAAACCAAGATTGTCGTGAATAGCCTTCGTAGTGATGATGGCATTTGAAACAACTCTGCTTCTGTCATGCAGTCATCTAGTGTGTTGTCTGCCTCGATGAGCCCCCGTTTTTCTGCAGCTTCACGGAAGGTTGGAATTACTTGTCTGTTGACTATTCGTAGGTCTTCATAGCTGGTGGCGCCTGGAACGTGGTTTAGGAGTACTCGAAGATAATATTGTTCTCCTTCAGCCGGGTGTGCCGAGACCATCCTGCCAACCTGGAACACAGCGTCTCGTTTCCTCTCCTGCCAAAACTTCCCTTGTCTTTGCCAAGTATAATATTCCGGAAAGTCTCTGTATAGTATGCCTCGTGCTTTCTCATGTAAGTTGTTTGCTTCAAAGTACGCAGTCAACATTGATCTTTATGTGCCATCACGGTCGATAATATTCTTTATTTTTTCCATGCCATGGTATGAAACCATGTGCATATTTGGAAGATGTAGCTGCAGTTGCAAGACTGGTGGGTGTATTTTGCTTAATTCGAAGCCATATATTCTCCATAGTGCTTCCGGAGGTGTCACCCACCGCGCATCTCTATACTGTTTAATCTCGTCAATTTCGACTTCATCCACTTTGTCAGTTACAGATACAGATGCTCGGTCATGTCCCTTATAGATGTATTTGAACAAGTACTTAACGGCTTTAATGCTCGAGCATATCTCAACATTTATGTGGCAGTTGAACATCCACAAAAGATATGGGTTGTAAGGAACCACCCACCTATTATCCAGTTGGCATTTTCGTACCGTTTCAGTCCGACCATCATTGCGTCTCCTATACAGTGGGCAGGAGTCCTTTCCTTGGATTGTAGTTTCATTAAATGGCCTTGGATAATTGTTCTTGCATGACGGACGATTCTTTGTGCATGGAAAAAATTTATTCAATGCACCGCAAGGACCATGCATCATATGTTTGATTACCATTTTGTATAACTTTGGGTACTTGTGCTTGTTAGGGAGCTCAGCGGAGATGATTCGGTCATACTGTTCTGGACATGTGTATTTGTATTTTCCAGTCATGATGAGCAAAAAGTGAGCATGGGCTATGTCGATTCTATATCCGGCATATCTCATAGTAGGGGTCCTAAGCTAGGCGTCTTGGAGCGATGGTAACACGGACATGGGGTTTTACCCAGGTTCGGGCCCTCTTGATGGAGGTAAAACCCTACATCCTTCTTTTGATTGTATTCATATGGGGATAGTACATAATACAAGTATCTACCATGAGATTGTAGTAATGAATATGAGATGTCTATTGACTAGCCTAGCCTCGGTTTATATAACACACCAGAGGCCTAGGGTTTAGGAGAGTCCTCGTCTTAAGCGCCAAGTCTTTGTGGGATCTCCCTTGTATACGGCATGGGCTGTCCGAACTGGCCCAATAGTGAACCGCCATGGGGGTCCTCGGCCCGACCCACTGGTCGGGAGACGACATGGTGAGTACCCCCCTAGTCCAGGACACCGTCAGTAGCCCCCCGAACCGGTCTTCAAGTTGGGGACGCTCCTCGATTCTTCCAAACTGTTCTTCATCTTCGGTCGTTGGTCTTGAAAACTAGTTCAACAAATCTTATCATCTTCGATCTTGAGCATCGCCGAAGTGCATCCGAAGATTTTACACGTCGGGTATCCAAGGAGCCCCTTTAAGTTTGCGGCCTTTATCAATGCCTTTTTATTTTTATGCCACACCTTGGGTTTGAAGTTGTTCCCGGGCGGCAGCGTCCGAGCTCCAACGCCGAACTACATTCGAGGTATCTTTTGCAGCCGAGCACCAACGTTGGAATGTACCCGAGCTCCAACGCTGGACTATGTCCAAGCTCCAACGCCGGGCTTTATCTGAGCTCCAACGTCAGACTATGTCCAAGCTCCAATGTCGGACTGTGTCCAAGCTCCAACGCCGGACTGTGTCCGAGGTGCCATAGATCACCTTGGTTCAAAAAAAGTTGAAGGAGTTTAGCCGAGCTTAATGCCGGAAATGCCCTTTATGGAGCCAGCCACTGGTGCCCGAGCTTTATGCCGGACTGCTTCCGAGGTGGTGCACCACCCCGACCACGGGCCGATTTTTTGTCAATATTTTTGATTGGTGCAATTTATTCTCTGCCAAGATATATAGCTAGTAGCCCTCAACGTGTGTATCGGTCTAAAACCCAAGATGCACCTGAAGGATGACATAAGACCGCTGATCCCAGTAGCCCCTGAGACTCAGGTTGATTCGCAAAATCGGCCTGAGGATCAACTCTTAGCTCGGCAGAATACTTCGGGACACAAAAAGCAGTGTGCAAAGTCCTCGAGACTCAGGTTGGGTGCGGCCGACCAACCTGAGGATCATAATCTCCTCGAAAACTATATTGCACTTAAATTTTCTGCATTGGATTGCCAATGCAGTAGCCCCCCCGAGAATTGGGTTGGGCAACATGGCCGATCCTAGGATCGTACCTCCTCGGGAACTAGTTCAACTGTCAAGTATGTTTTGACAATACCGAGGTGGGGTACGGCAGAAAAGATGTCGAACTGTAGTTTTAGAAAAGAGTTTCATGCCGAAAAACTCAACCAAGAGAATGTCCTGCTTCCTGAAGGAAAACATAAAATAGGTGAAAAGATGTTATAAGCCCAAAGGCCAAAAACATGCGTAAAAAACTTTGCGTCTAGATTGAATCAAGCTGTTTTGGTGCCAATAAGAAATTGGTCTTAAAATTGTACTTCCGTCATGCTTTGACATGACACATCTGATCTCTAGACTTCAAGTGGGTCAGCCCTCGGCTTCAACCTCCCTATCCCGAAGGCGGAGTGTTTCTCGGGCCAGTTTAGCGAACTAAACGCGAGCGGCTTTAGAGAGAAACTAGGCTACCCGGCTATTGATCATACACTTGAGTCGATAAAGGAGTGGTAGAAAAAGATTTTGCAATGACTAAAAAGAAAACATCTATTACAAAACTACTCATATTAATTTAAGAGCCCCCAAGTGATTTGGGTAAAAGAATTTTATGTATAATGATTGTATGTACCGAAGTACTTATATCATATATGTGTTCATCCGAACTTCAAACGCGTCTTAACCGACCGTTGGCTTCTCCCTCTTCGGACAAGGGCCGAAAAGTGTTATGTACTCCACATGTCGAGAATATCAACGGTGTTTCCGATAACCAGGCAATCAGTCCATAAGGCTATAACAGACAAAGCGCGCTCAGGGAACTTATGCTATATTACTGATGAAGTGTAAGAAGCATCTTCGAAGAAAATAGTACCTCCATCGGTACCTTTCTTTGGTTGCTCATTGTTACTATGAGACTTGTGCAATAGATTTTTTGTATTCATGAGTTCCGTTGTGTGCCGACCATGATTGAAAACAATAAGAGCACTAGCTTTCGGCTTCACCCAGTCTGAGGTCCGAGATCGGATGACCCGATCGTGACAATCGCAGAGGTGCTCCCTTTACTCCCTAGCCGAACAGTTGGGAACGTAGGGGTAAACACAGGAGTAAGGCAACCCAGCTTGCGGAACACATAAGTCAACATGGTGCACATTGTGGCGCAATACACGAATAAGGAATGAAGCCATACAAGTATAATCATATGCAAGTGGAGAGGCTTCATAAAAGAATCCCCCAAATAAACGGGGTATTTTATTTGAATTTGTTTGTAACAAACAAGGTTTTGACAAAGAAAGTTTTTCGCAAACGACTTTTTGTCAAAAAAGTGTAATGCTTGGTCGAACCGAAAAAAATATTTAAAACTTAAAATTTTTTGAGCATGAAAGCGACTTAGCTGCTTAATGTGCTCGGTGTGACGTGGGCCGAGCTTGTAGTGGCTCAAGGTCCCAACCCCCAAACTAGTCTTGACGTACCCGAGCGAAGAGCTCGGCTTGACAAAGTGATAGCATGACGGTGCCAAAGTGCCGAGGGGAAGCCCCCGGTCCAGCTGAGGAAACAGAGTAGTTCGGTAGCGTGACAATGAAGCCCCCACGTCAGTCGACGTGTCAAAACAGGTCGGCATGGTGGACGTCAGTTTGATGAAGCGACCACGCAATAGTGGCAACATAGGGTATCACACCATGGTGACAGTGGAATTTGGTTGATAGAGGCAAGAGGACGACTCCGCACGCTGAGGTTGGGGAAGCTGCAGCCAAGTTGTGGGGGAGGAAAGGGAAGCGGTGCACGGAGCTATGCATGGCGCATCACGGGGATGTGGTGGCGACATAGGGCGGCGCACTGGGTGGCGGCGGGTTTCAGGAGGCCGGCGGCGCACGAGGTGGCGGCGAGTTTCGGGAGGCCGACGACGCGCCGTGTGGCAGCGGGGTCCTGAAGCTCATCGGCGCACAGGGTGGCAGCGGGATCCCGAACGAGGTGCCCGAGCGGCAGTTGGGGATGGAGGCAACCACTGCGGCGGTTGCGGGAGGAGGCGGCCGGGAGGCGCGATGTGCCGGGGGCGGTAGTTCGCCAGCGGTCCGGGTGTGGGGGCGCGCGGGGTGGATCTGCGTCCGTGGGAGATGTGGGGAACGGGAGGTGGAAGATAACTGTGTGGGCCGGTTCTTTTGTTTTTCGGGAGTTCAGAAACACCCCGTCGGGCCTATATGGGGCCAGCCGTGATCCAAATAGTTATTTTGATCCTGGGATTAGAATAGTGTCACTCTATATATATATAGACTAGGTATTACTTACCTTTGTTCTCCTCGAGCTGCCTCTTAGCAAGGCCGAGCTCTTTCTCGGACCCCTCGAGGTCCTGCTTCAGTGCGGCGACCTCCGCAGTCAGTGCGGCAGAGGTCAGCAGCGAAGCCTGCATACGCATATAGACATACTTATATTAGACTCCTGCAGATGTTATTTGATCCTCTATTCGGCTTTTCTTTGTGAACACCAAACAGAGCATCAGGGGCTACTGTCTATGCGGTAATATTTTTCCTATATTTTAAATACTTACCTCAAAGCCTGTTAGAAGGCTGGCACAGGCTTCAGTCAGTCCGCTCTTAGCGGACTGAACCTTCTTGATCACCGCACTCATAATAGTGCGGTGCTCTTCGTCGATGGAAGCGCCGCGAAGTGCTCCCAGCAGGTTGTCCGGTGCCTCTGGATGGACAGAGGTCACCGGCACGGGCGTCTTGCCCCTTTTGGAAGGAGGCCGCCTGCCCGAGTCCGGAACCACTGGAGGTTCCGGCGCAGTGTTCGGCTGAAGGCCGAACTCGGAGCCCTCGGGAGCCTTACTCCCTTAGCTCCCGGAGTCCAGAAGGTCGCCTTGGGGCGCCTCCGGGACTGTCTCCCCTCGACCCGGTGCCTCTTGAGACAATACCTCGGCATTGTCCGTAGGGCAAGGGGAGGTGGCGGTCGGGAGTGGATCGCTATCCATATCCGACGAGTCCAAGGAGCCGTCCGACGAGGATACGTTAATACGGGCTTGGGGCGGTCTGCATAATCATATTCGACATTAGGAGAAGTAGTGCAACAGAGGTATGCTATGAGTTACTCTAGTATCTGAATACTTACGACTTCGCCAGGGGCTTGACCCTGAGCAGCCACTCGTCTTCGCCTTCGGCGGCGGTGGTGGAGCAGTCCGGAAGGAGAGTCCTTCCCTTCATGGACCCTTCGCCCCCCCCCCCGGTTGGGGCGGCCTTCCTTTTCTTATCTCACCCGGCTGAAGGGGAGCATCTTCATCTTCCTCCTCATCTTCGTGGGAGGAGTGCGTCGCGGAGTCATCGGACGATGAGTCCGATACCACCTGGCGCCGGGAACTCTTTCGGGTTCCCTTGGCCTTCTTCTTAGTCTTCTCCGGCACCTTGTAAGGAGCCGGAGTCAGCATCTCCGTCAGGAGAGCGTCCGCAGTATCTTCGGGCGGAGGGGCCGGACAGTCGATCTGCTCCGATGCCTCCACCCAGTCCTGTCAAAGGCATGGGAGCTCAGACCCTGCACGTGGTTAAGCAATGGGAATTAAATATCCTACCAGATGTACAGAACTTACCGGATTCGCAGGGCGCTTCGCGCTTAGCCCGCGGTCCTCGATGAGAGAGGGAGGGACCTCGGCGCCCTTGAACATCACCCTCCAGACGTCTTTGTGCGTCGTGTTGAAGAGCTCGCTTAGAGTCTGGTGCCGGGCCAGGTCGAACTCCCATAAGTTGAAATCCCATTGTTGACACGGGAGGATCCGGCGAAAGAGCATGACTTGGACTATGTTGACAAGCTTAAGTTTCTTGCTTGCCATGTTCCGGATACATTTCTAGAGTCCGTCCAGCTCCACCGATGAACCCCAGGACATGCCCTTCTCCTTCCAGGAAGTGAGCCACATGGGGATTCCGGATCGAAACTCGGGGACCGCCACCCAGTTGGTGTCGCGCGGCTCGGTGATGTAGAACCACGCCGATTGCCACCCCTTTATGGTCTCCACGAAGGAGCCCTCGAGCCATATAACGTTGGGCATCTTGCCCACCATGGCTCCGCCGCATTCCGCTTGCTGGCCGCCCACCACCTTCGGCTGATATTGAAGGTTTTCAGCCACAGGACAAAGTGGGGACGGATGCGGAGGATAGCCTCACACACGACGATGAACGCCGAAATGTTGCGGATGAAATTCGGGGCCGGATCATGAAAGTCCAGCCCGTAGTAGAACATAAGACCGCGGACGAATGGATGGAGGGGAAACCCCAGTCCGCGGAGGAAGTGGTGGAGGAAAACTACCCTCTCGTGAGGTTCCGGGGTAGGGACGATCTGCCCCGCAGCAGGCAGCCGATGCGCGATATCCGGGGCTAAGTATCCGGCCCCGTGCAGCTTTTTGATGTGTCCCTCCATAATGGAGGAAGCCATCCACTTGCCTCCCGCTCCGGACATGTTTGGAGAAGGTTGAGGAGAAGGATGTGGACTTGGGCGTTGGAGCTCGAGTGCGCGAGAATGGATGAGCAAGGAGGAAGAAGGTGTGGGTAGAAGAAGGTTAAACCTTATCCCTTTATAAGGGCGGACGAAACTATGCGTCCCCACTAGCCTGGTAAAACTCGCTTATCCCCCAAGCGCCATAATTGGTGGCGCGGTTGGGTTACCCATGCCCGTATTGATGAGAATCCCATAATGAGGGGGACACGATCTCTGCTTTGACAAGACGTGTCAAGAAACCGCCTCGCGTTATGTGCGGGGCTGGTTAAAGAAAAACGGTTCGAATAATCACCGGGCCATGGAATGATGTCATGTTGCCAAAACGCGTCAGCAGATTAGATTTGTGGTAATATTACTCTCTCTACGGTGGTATGTGGAACTTATTTTGCAGGATCGGACACTATCCTTGTATTCAAATTCTTCTGTGGTGTATTCGGAGGAGGAACCCGCCTTGCAATGCCGAAGACAATAACTGCGCGCCGGACTCATCGTCATTGAAGCCTGGTTCAGGGGCTACTGAGGGAGTCCTGGATTAGGGGGTCTCCGGATAGCCGGACTATATCCTTTGTCCGGACTGTTGGACTATGAAGATACAAGATTGAAGACTTCGTCTCGTGTCCGGATGGGACTCTACTTGGCGTGGAAGGCAAGCTAGGCAATACGGATATGGATATCTCCTCCTTTATAACCGACCTTGTGTAACCCTAGCCCCCTCTAGTGTCTATATAAACCGGAGGGTTTTAGTCCGTAGGACAACATATAATCATACCATAGGCTAGCTTCTAGGGTTTAGCCTCTCCGATCTCGTGGTAGATCAACTCTTGTACTACACATATTATCAAGAATAAATCAAGCAGGACGTAGGGTTTTACCTCCATCAAGAGGGCCCGAACCTGGGTAAAACATCGTGTCCCCTGCCTCCTGTTACCATCCGCCTTAGACGCACAATTCGGGACCCCCTACCCGAGATCCGCCGGTTTTGACACCGACAACACCACATTTAATTATTTAGTTCTCTCCCGTTTAGACTACTCAACAAAATTAAATGTTGTTTAAACATGGTAAGAGGTGGAGCATAAGTAAACTAAACATTTAGGCAAGTTTAAATGAGGCCGGAAATAACAAACAACAATTCCAGTAAATCCCCATATGCATTAGCAATTTAATACAAACAACAATTTGAAACATTTTAAATGTTATTATCATGATGCGAATGGCATATGCAAGTTTAATCAATTTTATGAAAATGTTGATAAGAGAATTATGAAACATTTGTCACCGTGGTGGAAATAATGGGGTGCCATGACAATGACAACGGAAATGGTGCCACGGCAACATTCCGGTTCCGATAGCTCACGGAGATACGTGTGCAAAAGGAAAAGTGACAGGAGCGTAACATGAGATAGAAGGTGGGGTCCTCCCGGTTACCGGGTGTCCCAAGTGTCGACAGCATGGAAGCGAGAGACACTACCGACACAGTGCAGACAACCGGTGCATCTCATACAACACAAGCAATCATTCTCAGACGGTCGTCTCGGGGCTATACCTTCAAAGCGTGCGTTTTCGAAGCGTATCGAGTTCGTCGAGGGAAGTAGTCGTTCACGGCCATCGTGGAAGTAGCGGTTCACGGAAGTCATGGAAGTCGTGGTACATGTTCAGGAAGCGGTAGAGGTACGGGTCTTCGACAACGGTCATCGTACACGTTCCGAGGTCGTCGGTAGAGGTTCTCGCGATCTCGGCTATGATAGTCGTTCCTGTTCGTTCAGAGAGGTGCCTGATGACTCCAAACCCTTCGCCGTCGACGGAAGTTGAACTTGACGCTTGCGGTGCACATGTCTTCGTCGACGGTAGTTGTACAAGGTCGTCGTGGTAAGTGGTCGTACTCTCGAACTTGTCGGATCCATGGCGACGGTAGTGGAACTTCACGGATCCGTGATCTCCGGGCGTAATGGTACTTGGCGAATCTCGAAACATTCTTGACGATCCAAAATGGCACAAGTGAGATGCACATCCACGGAGTCTTCCGGCTTGGGCTCCTGGTACAGGAATTGACGAGCCCAGGGAGACGATGGAGAAAGCCAACAGCGTAACATCAACAGCCAACGAGGCCACGGACAAGACTTGGGGCTCCCCGAACCCATGGAAATGGCCAGCTCCAGGAGGCTGCTAGTGGAGGCAAGGCCATGCCGAGGTCGAAGGTGGCCGGGCGAGCTCGATGGAGGTCGTCCGAAGTCGGACGAAGTAGCAGGAAGGCAAGGTAGCACGCACGAAGCTGCAGGCCGGCACGGTGGCCTCCATGGCCAGCGCCCATGTGGGTCGCGTGAGGCAAGGCGGGAAAGAAAAGGGTAGTCACAGGCAAAGGAACAAGGCAGCAGAGGGGAGGCGTCGCACGGAGGAGAGTCGAGAGGGCGGCGCTCGCCGGAGTCGGGGCCGAAGGGGATAGGTCGAGGGTCTCCTCCCCTGGCGATGGAGCTGATGAGTCAGTGGCGCCAGGTAGACGAGGAGGCGATGAGGAGGTCCTGGACCGGCTGTGGGAGGTGAGGCGCTTGAGGGCGCGGCGTGGCTGTTGTGGGAGGCCAAAGCAGAGGCGGAGGAAGGGCTCCAGCGAAGGGGGCGTCGAGGGCGAGCCGGGTCGAGGGCGGCGAAGCCATGGCCGTACGGGCAGGCAAGCTCGCGGGGCCGCGGGGTGGTTAGCTTGAGCGAGAGGACAGGGAGAGATCGATATGAGGGGGAGGCGGCATAAGGGAACGAGGGAAAGGATGAGGTCGGGTCGAAGCAAAGGACTGTGCCTGCGTGCATGTCTCTGGCGGCGCTAGAGGAGGAGTCGAGGGAGATGGCTTCTGGCGGCGGTGGGAACGAGCAGGGGAGCGAGAGGGATAGGTCGGTTGAGGCTAGGGTTAGGTGTAGGTGGGGCGGTTGGGCCTAAAGGCCGGCCCAGCTGCAGGTTTGTGGCCTGCGTAGGAGTTGGGAGGCCCAGTGAGTAGCTGAACAAGTAAGGGGCCTTTTCCTTTATTTTATTTTTTTGTTTATATAAATAAACAATCAACAAAGGGGAAAGTCCACTGGTTTTGGTTAGGAATATGAGATATATAAATATATATCTGGAACCCTGGATTTATGTAGGGTTTGAATAAAATGCTCTGGCATTTTTAGAAATCAGAAAAATAATTAGAGTTTGGATTATTCTCAAACTTCAATCATTTTTGAACATGACCAAAACAACTTTGAATGGGATGAAATCTGACAGAGAGGGTGTAGGAAAGGGGCAAGATTTATAGGGAAAGGACGAACATTAATGGAGGAGGAATAAAGTCACTTGCAAAAACATGAAAGAAGAAGGAAGTGAGAGGTGATGATGCATGGGTATGGCTTGAGAGAGAGATGACAAGGAATGATGCTCACACACATCATAACAACAACACGCCACATAAGGATGAATGAAATGCACGTGGCAACAATATGAAGATTACCACAAGGTATATGATTAGCATGCAAAATGACAAGAGGCAATGCAATAAGACGATGATGGGCATGACAAAGAAATATACCCAAATGTGATGAGCATGGTGCAAGAAGCAAAGATATGACAAGGCACTCAACATGAATAACTGGAAGACACCTGGTGCATCGGTCTCGGGGCATTACAACACTCCACCACTACAAGAGGATCTCGTCCCGAGATCTAGGATGGCACCGGAGGGAAAATGGAAGATGAAGAGGTAAACCAAAGTTGCTTCTTTGACAAACGAGTGAAACCAAAGAACCTTGCGAGGTTGAACAAATTTAAAGAAGAAAACAACGAAGATGAACAAAGTTGAAAACACTCCGTTAGAAAAAAGGAACAAGGAACATTACTAGAACCTTGTAGGTTGAAAGACATAAGAAAATGGTTGCAATGGACAGGGAGTAGATGCAAGCACTCTGATTGAAACAAGATGAAAGACTTGATAAGACGAAAAGAACTTGAGCAGATGACACAACACTCAGGTTAAAACAAGATAGAGAAGGCATAAGAATGATATAATTTGGACATCACTCTGGTAGAAAAAGAGAAGACAACTTGATAAGATGAAAAGAAATTGAAGGGATGACACAACACTCCAGTTGAATGGATAATCAAAGGAAATAACATGGTCTTCACAACTCAAAATTATCAACAACGAAAGGATAAGCTTGTCGTGGGCTTATGGAAAACATCTCAAAACTGAGGTGAAATTCTGCCACTAACGAAAATAATAGATTGGATTGATATCAACAAGGAGACGAGAAGCTTATTTCACCGGAAGGATAAATGAAGAACTTGGGTCATTTATGAGCACCATAAATAGCACAATCCTTAGGGAAAGCTTTAGGTGAAATATAACCCAAGATAAGTCCAATGAAGAAATTGATGGGTTGCAAAGGATCTCATGAACGAAATGAAAAGGATGGGTTTAAAATATGTCATTCCGGACAACTTGTGAATCATGAAACACGAAGGGAAATTGTCAAGAGTGACATAACACCACCTCAAAAGACAAGAGAGAACGAATTCCACTTTGGAATGCAAGATGAAGAATACTTGAACTCCTCAAAACTAAACATGTGTTGAACACCATGTTTATTATAGAGTATAGCTTGGCGGATTACAACTTTGAGAAAAATCTTGTAGAACAATTGAAGAATGAAAAGAACCCTGACGAACCACCATGTAGAGCCTCCATGAAGAACTCCGGTAATAAAAGGATGATTGAAGGAAAAAGAAGTTGAAAAAAGAAGGTGGAGCCTTGCGATGATTTAGATGGAGTTTCGCGACGATATAATTGAGAGAGCTTGGAACTCCGGAATAAAAAAAGATGAAGTATCTCGAACCGAGAAATGTGACATGGTGAACAACTCTGTAAAGAAGAAACTAGACCACTTGGAAGAAACAATAATAAGAATTATGTTATGCGTATCCTTCATCAACTTAAATTGATGTCAAGCAACGGATTTGGCATACTACTTATTCTCGTAGAAAGGATTAAGATAGATATAGCGCAAACTTGAGAAGGTCTTCAACGAACCACCGGAAGGATTGAAACAATGAATGAATTGATATGATAACGAAGGAAGAAGAATCTTTGAACAAACCACCGTAAGAATTGGAAAAGAGCGAATCAAAGGCGGAATTCATCGGGAAGAATTAGAAACGAATGAAAAATACTTGATGGAATTTAGATACAAGAGAACAAAGATATCATGAACTGATTAGAGAACACTTGAAAGATGCACCAGTAAGATTTGGAGAATGAGAGCTCAAAGCTGAGAATGAATAAATCTTCTGAAATGATGGCCTTTGGATGATCAAGAAAAACGAAAACAACTCCTGAAATGCTCCAGAAGGGTGAAAAGGATTCTCGCAACCGAAAACAATTATGAAAGGATGGCATCAAGCTTGAACTTCCCATCTTTGGAAGAAAGGGTAATAGTTTAAGAGGAACTCTTCTTCGGACTTCAGAAACGCGAGAATGACGACGAGAAATACCACCATGAATTGTTGAGATACTCCGGGATGAAAATTAGAAAGGTTGAACCAACGATGAAAAGACTTTGAAAGATCTTGGAGAAAGGCATTTGACTGATGAAAATTCATTCTTACGTCAAACTTTGAAATGATTTTGAAAATAACTCTGGAAAATTAGAAGAGTCAGGTAAGATCCTGGGAAAAGACCTGTGGGTTAGGGCCCACTCAAAAGATACACCGTTGAAGTGATTGCTTGAAAAGAGAGATTGCACCGGTTGAATTAAATGGCTTGAATGAGGTAACAACCACGAAATAACTTGAATGGATTAAGAATGGAAACGAATCTTCTGAGGCATCTTCAGCACTCCGGAATAATAGAATAGCAAGAGTGGATGATTAAGAGGTGCACCGGCATGAGAACACATTTGAAACAAGGAAAGGAATATGATCAACACCGAAAGCTTGAATTGAATCCAACGGAGAAGAAAAGAGAACTAAGAATGATGAACTTGAAGCTCCGTTAGTATCTTCCTGAGAATCACCGGATAAGAACATTTGTAAGGGCATATTTATCCCTAAGGTGTTTTGGTGATTGATGACAATGCTTTTGCGGACTAATCGTGTGCCTTGAGTTTCCCAGACATTTCATCGCTAGGCATAAGACGGTTTGGTGCCCCTCGAAGACTGTTGAAGACGGCGTCTTTTCTACATTTCTTTTTGGTGGATTTGAGTCGTAGGAAAGCCGTACTATCAAGAGGGGGTCTGCGTCAGAAAGGTTTGGGTGGAATCATCACGTACACGTTTTCTTCCTTGTCCCCTCCTTTCCCCTGCACTTTGGAGCATCGTCCATTGATCCTCTTTTCCCTTGTCCTGACTGCTGTTGGTGTGCTTGCGGTAGTACTGCTCCTTGTTGAGCGGTAGTACCACACTTCGGCGCGGTAGTACCGCAGGTGCCCACGGTAGTACCGCTCCTCTGGAGCCGCAGTACCATGGCCCCTAGGCCAAGTACCGCTCCTTCGCGGTAGTAGGGGCGGATGTAATTTTTTACATCCGCGCCACTGCAGTAGTACCGCATCCCTTGCGCGGTAGTATCGTGCGCGGCCTGGATCAGCTGCCAGGTGGTAGTACCGCTCCTGTGCGGTAGTACTGTGTCGGATTTTTGCTTCTTCCGTTTACCAGCAGAAGTAGGAACGGATGTTTCTTTATCCGCGCTCTTCCCAGGCTAGGGGTTTCCTGCCTTGTGGTAGTACCGCAAGGGGGACCGGTAGTACCGCGCCTGCGGCAGTACCGCCCTCAGCTCTTGTGCTACAGGTCTTCCCTAGCTGCTGTTGCGGTAGTACCGCGGGTCCGCACAGTAGTACCGCATGGCCTTGCGGTAGTACCGCTTGTCAGCAAGCGGAAGTACCGCGTGTCCCTACGGTAGTACTGCTGGTCTGGCGCGGTAGTACCGCTGGTTGCGGGCTGGTAGGTGGATAACGGTTGGATTTTTGTCCTAAGCTATAAAAGGGGTGTCTTCTTCCTCTAGTTGACCACCTCTTCCAACCCTAAGCTCCATTGTTGCTCCAAGCTCCATTTTCGCCCGATCTCACTCCCTAGCCAATCAAACTTGTTGATTTGCTCGAGTGTGGTTGAGAAGGCCCCCATCTACACTTCCACCAAGAGAAATTTGATTCCCTCACTAATCCCTTGCGGATCTTGGTACTCTTGGGTGTTTGAGCACCCTAGACGGTTGAGGTCACCGCGGAGCCATAGTCCATTGTGCTGAAGCTTCATGGTGTCGTTGGGAGCCTCCAATTGAGTTGTGGAGATTTCCCCAACCTTGTTTGTAAAGGTTCGGTCGCCGCCTCCAAGGGCACCAATAGTGGAATCACGGCATCTCGCATTGTGTGAGGGCGTGAGGAGAATACGGTGGCCCTAGTGGCTTCTTGGGGAGCATTGTGCCTCCACACCGCTCCAACGGAGACGTACTTCCCCTCAAAGGGAAGGAACTTCGGTAACACATCCTCGTCTCCACCGGCTCCACTCTTGGTTATCTCGTGCCTTTACTTGTGCAAGCTTATCTGTGATATATCTCTTGCTTGCTTGTGTTCCTATCTTTGTTGCATCATATAGGTTGCTCACTTAGTTGCATATCTAGAAAACCTACTTTAATGCAAAGTTTAAATTGTTAAAGAAAAGCTAAAAATTGCTAGTTGCCTATTCACCCCCCCCCCTCTAGTCAACCATATCGATCCTTTCAACATTGACTTAAAAGAATGGGGAGGCTTCACAACAATAAAAGGATACTTTAATAAGAAATCCGAGTCCTTGAAGAAAAAGGGTGGGAGGGCGGGAAAACAAAGACAACTTAGGACGGATGAAACAAACACCGTTGTGAATAACTGAGCATTGATCTTGCAAATGTTGAAAATGATCGGATCCACTTGAAGAGAAACACACCGGTTGAAAAGTATTGACATGACAATCTCGATTATCATGAAGAATTAATATTCACATAGAAATGTGAGAACATCGCTTAGGAAAGGTATGGAATCAACACTTGACATTGAAGCAACTCGAATATCACAACAAAAACAAAGCAAGGATTGGCTTGCAAAATAACCCGGAAACAAACATATGATAGATCCCATATCTTATCATGTGTCTGTTGGAAAGATTATTCTAGGAGCTACTTGAATTCCCACTTATAAACTCCCAAAACTTTCTGGTTATGCAATCAGGTGTTGGGGATACAGGGGAAGCATAATATCTCACCCAAAAGTAACAAATCCTACATCCAGCTGTATCCATCCTTCAACACATAACCAAGACACCTTTGGAAATCATTTACCTCAACCTTCGAAAAGCATCCGTTATACGAGTTATGGTAATACTCTTGAACTCCCGCCCCAGTACTGAGTGGCGTCGAGGTTATCTCACCAACAACTGCATAAAAGAGATTTCCGATGTCGGCGAACTCAGTTATTCCAGAACTGCAACGATAAAATTGTGACGACAACACCTCGAAGCTCAACTCCCCGGGACACTGCCACAACCCATAAATGTCAGGAGGCACCAAGAACAATGTTATCATCACAAGACTATCGGAACGATTCCAAGATACCCGCATGATCCTAAAAAAATCGTGAAATTTGAGGAGAGAAGAGTCAAAACTCTACGTCAGGAGGCCTCAACAGAGCGACGAAGGGACTGAGGTGTCAAAAGAATCCTACTCTCCGATATATATAATCCTAAGACTCAAAACATTTTGTTCTAGACTCAACAACATCAGCGATTCGATCAAGCAGGGGGCTCCTAAGTCGGGGATGGCTCTGATTACCAACTTGTAACACCCACAATGCGGCTATATCTCCCACGTGTCGAGGCATGACTTAGAGGCATAGACGCATGGTAGGGGTAATCTTCACACAATCCCATGTACTAAATAAGAATGGGATAAAGAGTTGGCTTACAATCGCCACTTCACACAAATACAAGTTATACATACATCATCCAGAATACAGTCAAGGTCCGACTACGGAACCAAAATAAAAGAAGACAACCCCAAATGCTAGATCCCCGATCGTCCCAACTGGGCTCCACTACTGAACATCCGAAATCGAAACGAAACAACGACCAAGATCTTCATCGAGCTCCCACTTGAGCTCAGTTGTGTCATCTGCAATGGTATCATCGGCACCTGCAACTGTTCGGAAGTATCTGTGAGTCACGAGGACTCAGCAATCTCACACCCGCGTGATCAAGACTATTTAAGCTTATGGGTAGGAAAGGGTAGTGAGGTGGAGCTGTAGCAAGCACTACCATATATGGTGGCTAACATACGCAAATAAGAGTGAGAAGAGAAGCAACGCACAGTCGAGAAGCTAGAAGTTATCAAGAAGTGATCCTGAAACTACTTACGTTCAAGCATAACACGAGACCGTGTTCTATTCCCGGACTCCGCCGAAAAGAGACCATCACGGCTACACACGCGGTTGATTCATTTTAATTAAGTTAAGTGTCAAGTTCTCTACAACGGGATATTGACAAATTCCCATCTGCCCATAACCGCGGGGGAGTCCCAACTTAGCCCATCACAAGCTCTCACGGTCAACGAAGGATATTCCATCTCCCAAGAAGACCCGATCAATCTCGGAATCTCGGTTACAAAACATTTCGACAATGGTAAAACAAGACCAGCAAAGTCGCCCAATGTGCCAACAATCCCGATAGGACCTGCACATATCTCGTTCTCAGGGCAACACCGAATGAGAAATCTGTACAACTAAAAGCAGCCCTCAAGTTTCCCCGAGGTGGCGCTGCAAGGGGCTCTAGTTCGGACCAACACTTAGAGAAGCACTGGCCCGGGGGGTAAAATAAAGATGGCCCTCGGGTCTGCAGAACCCAAGGGAAGGTGATAGGTTGTTAGGCAAATGTAAAACCAAGGTTGGGCCTTGCTGGAGGAGTTTTATTCAAAGCGAACTGTCAAGGGGTTCCCATAACACCCAACCGCGTAAGGGACGCAAAATGAAGGAATATAACACTGGTATGACGGAAACTAGGGCAGCAAGAGTGGAACAAAACACCAGGCATAAGGCCGAGCCTTCCACCCTTTACCAAGTATATAGATGCATTAAAGTAAATACGATATAATAATGATATCCCAACAATATCCATGTTCCAACAAGGAACAAACTTCATCTTCACCTGCAACTAGCAACACTATAAGAGGGGCTTAGCAAAAGCAGTAACATAGCCAAACAACGGTTTGCTAGGAAAAGTGGGTTAGAGGCTTAACATGGCAATATGGGAGGCATGATATAGCAAGTGGTAGGTAGCGCGGCATAGCAATAGAGCGAACAACTAGCAAGCAAAGATAGAAGTGATTTCGAGGGTATGGTCATCTTGCCTGAGATCCCGCGAGGAAGAAGAACAAGTCCGTGAAGAAGACAAACGGACATAGTCGAACGGATCCTCACAAACGCGACGTTACCGGAACTAACAAGAAGAAGCAACACTGGAAAGGAGCAAACAACATGGTAAACAACCATCACATAAACATGGCATGATGCACAACCAAGTATGATGCATGTACGGTTTAATGAGGCATGGCATGGCAAAGTGCACAAGCAAAACTACAAGTTAAGTGGAGCTCAATATGCAACGACTTGCATATTGACGAAACACCACATTTAATTATTTAGTTCTCTCCTGTTTAAACTACTCAACAAAATTAAATGTTGTTTAAACATGGCAATAGGTGGAGCATAAGTAAACTAAACATCAGGCAAGTTTAAATGAGGCCGGAAATAACAAACAACAATACCGGTAAATCCCCATATGCATTAGCATTTTAATGCAAACAACAATTTTAAAAATTTTAATGTTATTATCATGATGCGGATGGCATATGCAAGTTTATGCAATTTTATGAAAATGGTGATAAGAGTATTATGAAACATTTGTCACCGTGGTGGAAATAAAGGGGTGCCACGACAATGACAACGGAAATGGTGCCACGGCAACATTCCGGTTCCGATAGCTCACGGAGATACCGATGCAAAAGGAAAAGTGATGGGAGCGTGACATGCGATAGAAGGTAGGGTCCTCTCGGTTAACGGGTGTCCCAAGTGTAGACAACATGGAAGCGAGAGACACTACGGACACGGTGCAGACAACGGGTGCATCTCATACAACACAAGCAATCGTTCTCGGACGATCGTCTCGGGGTTATACCCTCGAAGCGTGCGTTTTAGTGTATCAAGTTCGTCGAGGGAAGTAGTCGTTCATGGCCATCGTGGAAGTAGCGGTTCACGGAAGTCGTGGAAGTCGTGGTACATGTTCGGGAAGCGGTAGAGGTACGGGTCTTCGACAACGGTCGTCGTACATGTTCCGAGGTCGTCGGTAGAGGTTCTCACGATCTTGGCGATGATAGTCGTTCCCGTTCGTTCGGAGACGTGCTTGATGACTCCAAACCCTTTGCGGTCGACGGTAGTTGAACTTGACGCTTGCGGTGCACATGTCTTCGTCGACGGTAGTGGTACAAGGTCGTCGTGGGAAGTGGTCGTACTCGCGAACTTGTCGGATCCATGGCGGCGGTAGTGGAACTTCACGGGTCCGTGGTCTCCAGGCGTAATGGTACTTGGCGAATCTCGAAACGTTCTTGATGATCCAAAATGGCACAAGTGAGATGCACATCCACGGAGTCTTCCGGCTTGGGCTCGTGGTACAGGATTTGAATAGCCCAGGGAGACGATGGAGAAAGCCAACATCGTAACATCAACAGCCAACGAGGCCATGGACAAGAGTTGGGGCTCCCCGAACCCATGGAAACGGCCGGCACCAGGAGGCTGCTAGTGGAGGCAAGGCCACGCCGAGGTCGAAGGTGGCCGGCGAGCTCGACGGAGGTCGTCCACGGTCGGACAAAGCAGCAGCAAGGCAAGGCAGCATGCGCGAAGCTCCAGGCCAGCACGGTGGCCTCCATGGCCGGAGCCCATGTGGGTCACGTGAGGCAAGGCGGGAGGGCAAAGGAAAATCACAGGAAGAGGAACGAGGTAGTAGAGGGGAGGCGTCACGCGAAGGAGAGTCGATGGGGCGGCGCTTGCCGGAGTCGGGGCCGAAGGGGACAGGTCAAGGGGCTCCTCCCCTGGCGACGAAGCTAACGAGTCAGTGGCGCCGGGCAGACGAGGAGGTCTTGGGCCGGCTGCGGGAGGTGAGGCGCTTGAGGGCGGGGCGTGGCTGTCGTGGGAGGCCGGAGCAAAGGCGGAGGAAGGACTCCGGTGAAGGGGACGTCAAGGACGAGCCGGGTCGAGGGCGGTGAAGCCATGGCCGTGCGGGCAGGCGAGCTCGCGGGGCCGTGGGGTGGTTGGCTTGAGCGAGAGGAGAGGGAGAGATCGATATGAGGGGGAGGCGGCACAAGGGAACGAGGGAAAGGATGAGGTCGGGTAGAAGCAGAGGACTACACCTGCGTGCATGTCTCTGGCGGCGCTAGAGGAGGAGTCGAGGGAGAAGGCTTCTGGTGGTGGTGGGAACGAGCAGGGGACCGAGAGGGAGAGGTCGGTTGAGGCTAGGGTTAGGTGTAGGTGGGGCGGCTGGGCCTAAAGGCCAGCCCAGCTGCAGGTTTGCGGCCTGCGTAGGAGTTGGGAGGCCCAGTGAGTAGCTGAGCAAGTAAGGGGCCTTTTCCTTTCTTTTATTTCTTTGTTTATATAAATAAACAATCAACAAAGGGGAAAGTCCAGGGGTTTTGGTTCGGAATAAGAAATATATAAAGGGTGGGGTCCTCCCGGTTACCGGGTGTCCCAAGTGTCGACAGCATGGAAGCGAGAGAAACTACCGACACAGTGCAGACAACCGGTGCATCTCATACAACACAAGCAATCATTCTCGGACGGTCGTCTCGGGGCTATACCTTCGAAGCGTGCGTTTTCGAAGCGTATCGAGTTCGTCAAGGGAAGTAGTCGTTCACGACCGTCGTGGAAGTAGCGGTTCACGGAAGTCATGGAAGTCGTGGTACATGTTCAGGAAGCGGTAGAGGTACGGGTCTTCGACAACGGTCATCGTACACGTTCCGAGGTCGTCGGTAGAGGTTCTCGCGATCTCGGCTATGATAGTCGTTCCCGTTCGTTCAGAGAGGTGCCTGATGACTCCAAACCCTTCGCCATCGACGGTAGTTGAACTTGACGCTTGCGGTGCACATGTCTTCGTCGACGGTAGTGGTACAAGGTCGTCGTGGTAAGTGGCCGTACTCGCGAACTTGTCGGATTCATGGCGACGGTAGTGGAACTTCACGGATCCGTGGTCTCCGGGCGTAATGGTACTTGGCGAATCTCGAAACGTTCTTGACGATCCAAAATGGCACAAGTGAGATGCACATCCACGGAGTCTTCCGGCTTGGGCTCCTGGTACAGGATTTGACGAGCCCAGGGAGACGATGGAGAAAGCCAACAGCGTAACATCAACAGCCAACGAGGCCACGGACAAGACTTGGGGCTCCCCGAACCCATGGAAATGGCCGGCTCCAGGAGGCTGCTAGAGGAGGCAGGGCCACGCCTAGGTCGAAGGTGGCCGGGCGAGCTCGATGGAGGTCGTCCGAAGTTGGACGAAGTAGCAGGAAGGCAAGGCAGCACGCGCGAAGCTACAGGCCGGCACGGTGGCCTCCATGGCCGGCGCCCATGTGGGTTGCGTGAGGCAAGGCAGGAAAGAAAGGGGCAGTCGTAGGCAAAGGAATAAGGCAGCAGAGGGGAGGCATCGCGCGGAGGAGAGTCGACAGGGCGGCGCTCGCCGGAGTCGGGGCCGAAGGGGACAGGTCGAGGGTCTCCTCCCCTGGAGACGGAGCTGACGAGTCAGTGGCGCCGGGTAGACGAGGAGGCGACGAGGAGGTCCTGGACCAGCTGTGGGAGGTGAGGCGCTTGAGGGCGCGGCGTAGCTATCGTGGGAGGCCAAAGCAGAGGCAGAGGAAGGGCTCCAGCGAAGGGGGCGTCGAGGGCGAGCCGGGTCGAGGGCGGCGAAGCCATGGCCGTGCGGGCAGGCGAGCTCGCGGGTCCGCGGGGTGGTTAGCTTGAGCGAGAGGACAGGGAGAGATCGATATGAGGGGGAGGCGGCACAAGGGAACGAGGGAAAGGATGAGGTCGGGTCGAAGCAGAGGACTGCGCTTGCGTGCATGTCTCTGGCGGCGCTAGAGGAGGAGTCGAGGGAGATGGCTTCTGGCGGCGGTGGGAACGAGCAGGGGAGCGAGAGGGATAGGTCGGTCGAGGCTAGGGTTAGGTGTAGGTGGGGCGGTTGGGCCTAAAGGCCGGCCTAGCTGCAGGTTTGTGGCCTGCGTAGGAGTTGGGAGGCCCAGTGAGTAGCTGAACAAGTAAGGGGCCTTTTCCTTTATTTTATTTTTTTGTTTATATAAATAAACAATCAACAAAGGGGAAAGTCCACGGGTTTTGGTTAGGAATATGAGATATATAAATATATATCTGGAACCCTGGATTTATGTAGGGTTTGAATAAATTGCTCTGGCGTTTTTAGAAATCAGAAAAATAATTAGAGTTTGGATTATTCTCAAACTTCAATCATTTTTGAGCATGACCAAAACAACTTTGAATGGGATGAAATCTGACAGAGAGGGTGTAGGAAAGAGGCAAGATTTATAGGGAAAGGACGAACGTTAATGGAGGAGGAATAAAGTCACTTGCAAAAACATGAAAGAAGAAGTAAGTGAGAGGTGATGATGCATGGGTATGGCTTGAGAGAGAGATGACAAGGAATGATGCTCACACACATCATAACAACAACACGCCACATAAGGATGAATGAAATGCACATGGCAACAATATGAAGATTACCACAAGGTATATGATTAGCATGCAAAATGACAAGAGGCAATGCAATAAGACGATGATGGGCATGACAAAGCAATATACCCAAATGTGATGAGCATGGTGCAAGAAGCAAAGATATGACAAGGCACTCAACATGAATAACTGGAAGACACCTGGTGCATCGGTCTCGGGGCATTACAACACTCCACCACTACAAGAGGATCTCATCCCGAGATCTAGGATGGCACCGGAGGGAAAATGGAAGATGAAGAGGTAAACCAAAGTTGCTTCTTTGACAAACGAGTGAAACCAAAGAACCTTGCGAGGTTGAACAAATTTAAAGAAGAAAACAACGAAGATGAACAAAGTTGAAAACACTCCGTTAGAAAAAAGGAACAAGGAACATTACTAGAACCTTGTAGGTTGAAAGACATAAGAAAATGGTTGCAATGGACAGGGAGTAGATGCAAGCACTCTGATTGAAACAAGATGAAAGACTTGATAAGACGAAAAGAACTTGAGCAGATGACACAACACTCAGGTTAAAACAAGATAGAGAAGGCATAAGAATGATATAATTTGGACATCACTCTGGTAGAAAAAGAGAAGACAACTTGATAAGATGAAAAGAAATTGAAGGGATGACACAACACTCTAGTTGAATGGATAATCAAAGGAAATAACATGGTCTTCACAACTCAAAATTATCAACAACGAAAGGATAAGCTTGTCGTGGGCTTATGGAAAACATCTCAAAACTGAGGTGAAATTCTGCCACTAACGAAAACAATAGATTGGATTGATATCAACAAGGAGACGAGAAGCTTATTTCACCGGAAGGATAAATGAAGAACTTGGGTCATTTATGAGCACCATAAATAGCACAATCCTTAGGGAAAGCTTTAGGTGAAATATAACCCAAGATAAGTCCAATGAAGAAATTGATGGGTTGCAAAGGATCTCATGAACGAAATGAAAAGGATGGGTTTAAAATATGTCATTCCGGACAACTTGTGAATCATGAAACACGAAGGGAAATTGTCAAGAGTGACATAACACCACCTCAAAAGACAAGAGAGAACGAATTCCACTTTGGAATGCAAGATGAAGAATACTTGAACTCCTCAAAACTAAACATGTGTTGAACACCATGTTTATTATAGAGTATAGCTTGGCGGATTACAACTTTGAGAAAAATCTTGTAGAACAATTGAAGAATGAAAAGAACCCTGACGAACCACCATGTAGAGCCTCCATGAAGAACTCCGGTAATAAAAGGATGATTGAAGGAAAAAGAAGATGAAAACAGAAGGTGGAGCCTTGCGATGATTTAGATGGAGTTTCGCGATGATATAATTGAGAGAGCTTGGAACTCTGGAATAAAAAAAGATGAAGTATCTCGAACCGAGAAATGTGACATGGTGAACAACTCTGTAAAGAAGAAACTAGACCACTTGGAAGAAACAATAATAAGAATTATGTTATGCGTATCCTTCATCAACTTAAATTGATGTCAAGCAACGGATTTGGCATACTACTTATTCTCGTAGAAAGGATTAAGATAGATATAGCGCAAACTTGAGAAGGTCTTCAACGAACCATCGGAAGGATTGAAACAATGAATGAATTGATATGATAACGAAGGAAGAAGAATCTTTGAACAAACCACCGTAAGAATTGGAAAAGAGCGAAGCAAAGGCGGAATTCATCGGGAAGAATTAGAAACGAATGAAAAATACTTGATGGAATTTAGATACAAGAGAACAAAGATATCATGAACTGATTAGAGAACACTTGAAAGATGCACCAGTAAGATTTGGAGAATGAGAGCTGAAAGCTGAGAATGAATAGATCTTATGAAATGATGGCCTTTGGATGATCAAGAAAAACGAAAACAACTCCTGAAATGCTCCAGAAGGGTGAAAAGGATTCTCGCAACCGAAAACAATTATAAAAGGATGGCATCAAGCTTGAACTTCCCATCTTTGGAAGAAAGGGTAAGAGTTTAAGAGGAACTCTTCTTCGGACTTCAGAAACGCGAGAATGACGACGAGAAATACCACCATGAATTGTTGAGATACTCCGGGATGAAAATTAGAAAGGTTGAACCAACGATGAAAAGACTTTGAAAGATCTTGGAGAAAGGCATTTGACTAATGAAAATTCATTCTTACGTCAAACTTTGAAATGATTTTGAAAATAACTCTGGAAAATTAGAAGAGTCAGGTAAGATCCTGGGAAAAGACCTGTGGGTTAGGGCCCACTCAAAAGATACACCGTTGAACTGATTGCTTGAAAAGAGAGATTGCACCGGTTGAATTAAATGGCTTGAATGAGGTAACAACCACGAAATAACTTGAATGGATTAAGAATGGAAACGAATCTTCTGAGGCATCTTCAGCACTCCGGAACAATAGAATAGCAAGAGTGGATGGTTAAGAGGTGCACCGACATGAGAACACATTTGAAACAAGGAAAGGAATATGAACAACACCGAAAGCTTGAACTGAATCCAACGGAGAAGAAAAGAGAACTAAGAATGATGAACTTGAAGCTCCGTTAGTATCTTCCTGAGAATCACCGGATAAGAACATTTGTAAGGTCATATTTATCCCTAAGGTGTTTTGGTGATTGATGACAATGCTTTTGCGGACTAATCGTGTGCCTTGAGTTTCCTAGACGTTTCATCGCTAGGCATAAGACGGTTTGGTGCCCCTCGAAGAGTGTTGAAGACGGCGTCTTTTCTACATTTATTTTTGGTGGATTTGAGTCGTAGGAAAGCCGTACTATCAAGAGGGGGTCCGCGTCAGAAAGGTTTGGGTGGAATCATCACGTACATGTTTTCTTCCTTGTCCCCTCCTTTCCCTTGCACTTTGGAGCATCGTCCATTGTTCCTCTTTTCCCTTGTCCTGACTGTTGTTGGTGTGCTTGCGATAGTACTGCTCCTTGTTGAGCGGTAGTACCACACTTCGGCGCGGTAGTACCGCAGGTGCCCACGGTAGTACCGCTCCTCTGGAGCCACAGTACCATGGCCCCTAGGACAAGTACCGCTCCTTCGCGGTAGTAGGGGCGGATGTAATTTTTTCATCCGCGCCACTGCAGTAGTACCGCATCCCTTGCGCGGTAGTATCGTGCGCGGCCTGGATCAGCTGCCAGGTGGTAGTACCGCTCCTGTGCGGTAGTACTGTGTCGGATTTTTGCTTCTTCCGTTTACCAGCAGAAGTAGGAATGGATGTTTCTTTATCCGCGCTCTTCCCAGGCTAGGGGTTTCCTGCCTTGTGGTAGTACCGCAAGGGGGAGCGGTAGTACCGCGCCCGCAGCAGTACCGCCCTCAGCTCTTGTGCTACAGGTCTTCCCTAGCTGCTGCTGCTGCGGTAGTACCGCGGGTCCGCACAGTAGTACTGCGTGGCCTTGCGGTAGTACCGCTTGTCAGCAAGCGGAAGTACCGCGTGTCCCTACGGTAGTACTGCTGGTCTGGCGCGGTAGTACCGCTGGTTGCGGGCTGGTAGGTGGATAACGGTTGGATTTTTGTCCTAAGCTATAAAAGGGGTGTCTTCTTCCTCTAGTTGACCACCTCTTCCAACCCTAAGCTCCATTGTTGCTCCAAGCTCCATTTTCGCCCGATCTCACTCCCTAGCCAATCAAACTTGTTGATTTGCTCGGGTGTGGTTGAGAAGGCCCCCATCTACACTTCCACCAAGAGAAATTTGATTCCCTCACTAATCCCTTGCGGATCTTGGTACTCTTGGGTGTTTGAGCACCCTAGACGGTTGAGGTCACCGCGGAGCCATAGTCCATTGTGCTGAAGCTTCATGGTGTCGTTGGGAGCCTCCAATTGAGTTGTGGAGATTTCCCCAACCTTGTTTGTAAAGGTTAGGTCGCTGCCTCCAAGGGCACCAATAGTGGAATCACGACATCTCGCATTGTGTGAGGGCGTGAGGAGAATACGGTGGCCCTAGTGGCTTCTTGGGGAGCATTGTGCCTCCACACCGCTCCAACGGAGACGTACTTCCCCTCAAAGGGAAGGAACTTCGGTAACACATCCTCGTCTCCACCGGCTCCACTCTTGGTTATCTCGTGCCTTTACTTGTGCAAGCTTATCTGTGATATATCTCTTGCTTGCTTGTGTTCCTATCTTTGTTGCATCATATAGGTTGCTCACTTAGTTGCATATCTAGAAAACCTACTTTAATGCAAAGTTTAAATTGTTAAAGAAAAGCTAAAAATTGCTAGTTGCCTATTCACCCCCCCCCTCTAGTCAACCATATCGATCCTTTCAACATTGACTTAAAAGAATGGGGAGGCTTCACAACAATAAAAGGATACTTTAATAAGAAATCCGAGTCCTTGAAGAAAAAGGGTGGGAGGGCGGGAAAACAAAGACAACTTAGGACGGATGAAACAAACACCGTTGTGAATAACTGAGCATTGATCTTGCAAATGTTGAAAATGATCGGATCCACTTGAAGAGAAACACACCGGTTGAAAAGTATTGACATGACAATCTCGATTATCATGAAGAATTAATATTCACATAGAAATGTGAGAACATCGCTTAAGAAAGGTATGGAATCAACACTTGACATTGAAGCAACTCGAATATCACAACAAAAACAAAGCAAGGATTGGCTTGCAAAATAACCAGGAAACAAACATATGATAGATCCCATATCTTATCATGTGTCTGTTGGAAAGATTATTCTAGGAGCTACTTGAATTCCCACTTATAAACTCCCAAAACTTTCTGGTTATGCAATCAGGTGTTGGGGATACAGGGGAAGCATAATATCTCACCCAAAGGTAACAAATCCTACATCCAGCTGTATCCATCCTTCAACACATAACCAAGACACCTTTGGAAATCATTTACCTCAACCTTCGAAAAGCATCCGTTATACGAGTTATGGTAATACTCTTGAACTCCCGCCCCAGTACTGAGTGGCGTCGAGGTTATCTCACCAACAACTGCATAAAAGAGATTTCCGATGTCGGCGAACTCAGTTATTCCAGAACTGCAACGATAAAATTGTGACGACAACACCTCGAAGCTCAACTCCCCGGGACACTGCCACAACCCATAAATGTCAGGAGGCACCAAGAACAATGTTATCATCACAAGACTATCGGAACGATTCCAAGATACCCGCATGATCCTAAAAAAATCGTGAAATTTGAGGAGAGAAGAGTCAAAACTCTACGTCAGGAGGCCTCAACAGAGCGACGAAGGGACTGAGGTGTCAAAAGAATCCTACTCTCCGATATATATAATCCTAAGACTCAAAACATTTTGTTCTAGACTCAACAACATCAGCGATTCGATCAAGCAGGGGGCTCCTAAGTCGGGGATGGCTCTGATTACCAACTTGTAACACCCACAATGCGGCTATATCTCCCACGTGTCGGGGCATGACTTAGAGGCATAGACGCATGGTAGGGGTAATCTTCACACAATCCCATGTACTAAATAAGAATGGGATAAAGAGTTGGCTTACAATCGCCACTTCACACAAATACAAGTTATACATACATCATCCATAATACAATCAAGGTCCGACTACGGAACCAAAATAAAAGAAGACAACCCCAAATGCTAGATCCCCTATCGTCCCAACTGGGCTCCACTACTGAACATCCGAAATCGAAACGAAACAACGACCAAGATCTTCATCGAGCTCCCACTTGAGCTCAGTTGTGTCATCTGCAATGGTATCATCGGCACCTGCAACTGTTCGAAGTATCTGTGAGTCACGAGGACTTAGCAATCTCACACCCGCGTGATCAAGACTATTTAAGCTTATGGGTAGGAAAGGGTAGTGACGTGGAGCTGCAGCAAGCACTACCATATATGGTGGCTAACATACGCAAATAAGAGCGAGAAGAGAAGCAACGCACAGTCGAGAAGCTAGAAGTGATCAAGAAGTGATCCTGAAACTACTTACGTTCAAGCATAACACGAGACCGTGTTCTATTCCCGGACTCCGCCGAAAAGAGACCATCACGGCTACACACGCGGTTGATTCATTTTAATTAAGTGTCAAGTTCTCTACAACGGGATATTAACAAATTCCCATCTGCCCATAACCGCGGGGGAGTCCCAACTTAGCCCATCACAAGCTCTCACGGTCAGCGAAGGATATTCCTTCTCCCAAGAAGACCCGATCAATCTCGGAATCTCGGTTACAAAACATTTCGACAATGGTAAAACAAGACCAGCAAAGTCGCCCAATGTGCCAACAATCCTGATAGGAGCTGCACATATCTCGTTCTCAGGGCAACACCGATTGAGAAATCTGTAAAACTAAAAGCAGCCCTCAAGTTTCCCCGAGGTGGCGCTGCAAGGTGCTCTAGTTCGGACCAACACTTAGAGAAGCACTGGCCCGGGGGGGTAAAATAAAGATGGCCCTCGGGTCTGCAGAACCCAAGGGAAGGTGATAGGTTGTTAGGCAAATGTAAAACCAAGGTTGGGCCTTGCTGGAGGAGTTTTATTCAAAGCGAACTGTCAAGGGGTTCCCATAACACCCAACCGCGTAAGGGACGCAAAACGAAGGAATATAACACTGGTATGACGGAAACTAGGGCAGCAAGAGTGGAACAAAACACCAGGTATAAGGCCGAGCCTTCCACCCTTTACCAAGTATATAGATGCATTAAAGTAAATACGATATAATAATGATATCCCAACAATATCCATGTTCCAACAAGGAACAAACTTCATCTTCACCTGCAACTAGCAACACTATAAGAGGGGCTTAGCAAAAGCAGTAACATAGCCAAACAACGGTTTGCTAGGAAAAGTGGGTTAGAGGCTTAACATGGCAATATGGGAGGCATGATATAGCAAGTGGTAGGTAGCGCGGCATAGCAATAGAGCGAACAACTAGCAAGCAAAGATAGAAGTGATTTCGAGGGTATGGTCATCTTGCCTGAGATCCCGCGAGGAAGAAGAACAAGTCCGTGAAGAAGACAAACGGACATAGTCGAACGGATCCTCACAAACGCGACGTTACCGGAACTAACAAGAAGAAGCAACACTGGAAAGGAGCAAACAACATGGTAAACAACCATCACATAAACATGGCATGATGCACAACCAAGTATGATGCATGTACGGTTTAATGAGGCATGGCATGGCAAAGTGCACAAGCAAAACTACAAGTTAAGTGGAGCTCAATATGCAACGACTTGCATATTGACGAAACACCACATTTAATTATTTAGTTCTCTCCTGTTTAAACTACTCAACAAAATTAAATGTTGTTTAAACATGGCAATAGGTGGAGCATAAGTAAACTAAACATCAGGCAAGTTTAAATGAGGCCGGAAATAACAAACAACAATACCGGTAAATCCCCATATGCATTAGCATTTTAATGCAAACAACAATTTTAAAAATTTTAATGTTATTATCATGATGCGGATGGCATATGCAAGTTTATGCAATTTTATGAAAATGTTGATAAGAGCATTATGAAACATTTGTCACCGTCGTGGAAATAAAGGGGTGCCACGACAATGACAACGGAAATGGTGCCACGGCAACATTCCGGTTCCGATAGCTCACGGAGATACCGATGCAAAAGGAAAAGTGATGGGAGCGTGACATGCGATAGAAGGTAGGGTCCTCTCGGTTAACGGGTGTCCCAAGTGTAGACAACATGGAAGCGAGAGACACTACGGACACGGTGCAGACAACGGGTGCATCTCATACAACACAAGCACTCGTTCTCGGACGGTCGTCTCGGGGTTATACCCTCGAAGCGTGCGTTTTAGTGTATCAAGTTCGTCGAGGGAAGTAGTCGTTCATGGCCATCGTGGAAGTAGCGGTTCACGGAAGTCGTGGAAGTCATGGTACATGTTCGGGAAGCGGTAGAGGTACGGGTCTTCGACAACGGTCGTCGTACATGTTCCGAGGTCGTCGGTAGAGGTTCTCACGATCTCGGCGATGATAGTCGTTCCCGTTCGTTCGGAGAGGTGCTTGATGACTCCAAACCCTTTGCGGTCGACGGTAGTTGAACTTGACGCTTGCGGTGCACATGTCTTCGTCGACGGTAGTGGTACAAGGTCGTCGTGGGAAGTGGTCGAACTCGCGAACTTGTCGGATCCATGGCGGCGGTAGTGGAACTTCATGGGTCCGTGGTCTCCAGGCGTAATGGTACTTGGCGAATCTCGAAACGTTCTTGATGGTCCAAAATGGCACAAGTGAGATGCACATCCACGGAGTCTTCCGGCTTGGGCTCGTGGTACAGGATTTGAATAGCCCAGGGAGACGATGGAGAAAGCCAACAGCGTAACATCAACAGCCAACGAGGCCATGGACAAGAGTTGGGGCTCCCCAAACCCATGGAAACGGCCGGCACCAGGAGGCTGCTAGTGGAGGCAAGGCCACGCCGAGGTCGAAGGTGGCCGGCGAGCTCGACGGAGGTCGTCCATGGTCGGACGAAGCAGCAGCAAGGCAAGGCAGCATGCGCGAAGCTCCAGGCCGGCACGGTGGCCTCCATGGCCGGCGCCCATGTGGGTCACGTGAGGCAAGGCGGGAGAGCAAAGGACAATCACAGGAAGAGGAACGAGGTAGCAGAGGGGAGGCGTCACGCGAAGGAGAGTCGATGGGGCGGCGCTCGCCGGAGTCGGGGCCGAAGGGGACAGGTCAAGGGGCTCCTCCCCTGGTGACGAAGCTAACGAGTCAGTGGCGCCGGGTAGACGAGGAGGTCTTGGACCGGCTGCGAGAGGTGAGGCGCTTGAGGGCGGGGCGTGGCTATCGTGGGAGGCCGGAGCAAAGGCGGAGGAAGGACTCCGGTGAAGGGGACGTCAAGGACGAGCCGGGTCGAGGGCAGTGAAGCCATGGCCGTGCGGGGAGGCGAGCTCGCGGGGCCGCGGGGTGGTTGGCTTGAGCGAGAGGAGAGGGAGAGATCGATATGAGGGGGAGGCGGCGCAAGGGAACGAGGGAAAGGATGAGGTCGGGTAGAAGCAGAGGACTACACCTGTGTGCATGTCTCTGGCGGCGCTAGAGGAGGAGTCGAGGGAGAAGGCTTCTGGTGGTGGTGGGAACGAGCAGGGGACCGAGAGGGAGAGGTCGGTTGAGGCTAGGGTTAGGTGTAGGTGGGGCGGCTGGGCCTAAAGGCCAGCCCAGCTGCAGGTTTGCGGCCTGCGTAGGAGTTGGGAGGCCCAGTGAGTAGCTGAGCAAGTAAGGGGCCTTTTCCTTTCTTTTATTTCTTTGTTTATATAAATAAACAATCAACAAAGGGGAAAGTCCAGGGGTTTGGTTCGGAATATGAAATATATAAAGGGTGGGGTCCTCCCGGTTACCGGGTGTCCCAAGTGTCGACAGCATGGAAGCGAGAGAAACTACCGACACAGTGCAGACAACCGGTGCATCTCATACAACACAAGCAATCATTCTCGGACGATCGTCTCGGGGCTATACCTTCGAAGCGTGCGTTTTCGAAGCGTATCGAGTTCGTCAAGGGAAGTAGTCGTTCACGACCGTCGTGGAAGTAGCGGTTCACGGAAGTCATGGAAGTCGTGGTACATGTTCAGGAAGCGGTAGAGGTATGGGTCTTCGACAACGGTCATCGTACACGTTCCGAGGTCGTCGGTAGAGGTTCTCGCGATCTCGGCTACGATAGTCGTTCCCGTTCGTTCAGAGAGGTGCCTGATGACTCCAAACCCTTCGCCATCGACGGTAGTTGAACTTGACGCTTGCGGTGCACATGTCTTCGTCGACGGTAGTGGTACAAGGTCGTCGTGGTAAGTGGTCGTACTCGCGAACTTGTCGGATCCATGGCGATGGTAGTGGAACTTCACGGATCCGTGGTCTCCGGGCGTAATGGTACTTGGCGAATCTCGAAACGTTCTTGACGATCCAAAATGGCACAAGTGAGATGCACATCCACGGAGTCTTTCGGCTTGGGCTCCTGGTACAGGATTTGACGAGCCCAGGGAGACGATGGAGAAAGCCAACAGCGTAACATCAACAGCCAACGAGGCCACGGACAAGACTTGGGGCTCCCCAAACCCATGGAAATGGCCGGCTCCAGGAGGCTGCTAGAGGAGGCAGGGCCATGCCGAGGTCGAAGGTGGCCGGGCGAGCTCGATGGAGGTCGTCCGAAGTTGTACGAAGTAGCAGGAAGGCAAGGCAGCACGCGCGAAGCTGCAGGCCGGCACGGTGGCCTCCATGGCCGGCGCCCATGTGGGTCGTGTGAGGCAAGGCGGGAAAGAAAAGGGCAGTCGTAGGCAAAGGAATAAGGCAGCAGAGGGGAGGCGTCGCGCGGAGGAGAGTCAACAGGGCGGCGCTCGCTGGAGTCGGGGCCGAAGGGGACAGGTCGAGGGTCTCCTCCCCTGGCGACGGAGCTGACGAGTCAGTGGCGCCGGGTAGACGAGGAGGTCCGGGACCGGCTGTGGGAGGTGAGGCGCTTGAGGGCGCGGCGTAGCTGTCGTGGGAGGCCAAAGCAGAGGCAGAGGAAGGGCTCCAGCGAAGGGGGCGTCGAGGGCGAGCCGGGTCGAGGGAGGCGAAGCCATGGCCGTGCGGGCAGGCGAGCTCGCGGGGCCGCGGGGTGGTTAGCTTGAGCGAGAGGACAGGGAGAGATCGATATGAGGGGGAGGCGGCACAAGGGAACGAGGGAAAGGATGAGGTCGGGTCGAAGCAGAGGACTGCGCTTGCGTGCATGTCTCTGGCGGCGCTAGAGGAGGAGTCGAGGGAGATGGCTTCTGGCGGCGGTGGGAACGAGCAGGGGAGCGAGAGGGATAGGTCGGTCGAGGCTAGGGTTAGGTGTAGGTGGGGCGGTTGGGCCTAAAGGCCGGCCTAGCTGCAGGTTTGTGGCCTGCGTAGGAGTTGGGAGGCCCAGTGAGTAGCTGAACAAGTAAGGGGCCTTTTCCTTTATTTTATTTTTTTGTTTATATAAATAAACAATCAACAAAGGGGAAAGTCCACGGGTTTTGGTTAGGAATATGAGATATATAAATATATATCTGGAACTCTGGATTTATGTAGGGTTTGAATAAATTGCTCTGGCATTTTTAGAAATCAGAAAAATAATTAGAGTTTGGATTATTCTCAAACTTCAATCATTTTTGAACCTGACCAAAACAACTTTGAATGGGATGAAATCTGACAAAGAGGGTGTAGGAAAGAGGCAATATTTATAGGGAAAGGACAAACATTAATGGAGGAGGAATAAAGTCACTTGCAAAAACTTGAAAGAAGAAGGAAGTGAGAGGTGATGATGCATGGGTATGGCTTGAGAGAGAGATGACAAGGAATGATGCTCACACACATCATAACAACAACACACCACATAAGGATGAATGAAATGCACATGGCAACAATATGAAGATTACCACAAGGTATATGATTAGCATGCAAAATGACAAGAGGCAATGCAATAAGACGATGATGGGCATGACAAAGCAATATACCCAAATGAGATGAGCATGGTGCAAGAAGCAAAGATATGACAAGGCACTCAACATGAATAACTGGAAGACACCTGGTGCATCAGTCTCGGGGCGTTACAAATAGTCAACCACAAATGTCTGTTTGTTGGGTTTTGAACTATAGAAAAAATGAAATAAATGCTTAAAAAACATGATGCCTGGCATGGTGCCATGGTATGACCAGACCATGCCTTGGTAAAAATTTGAGAATGTTTGGCTTATGTTGTCATGCACGCCCTTCATAAATCGAACCATCACCGAGGAAGTTCCATGCTTTCGAAAGGGAAATCCTCAAGATTGAAGGGGAATCCAAATTTTCTTCGTTCTTTGCCCTGGAGTTTTTTTCTACAACGAACATACACCCTGCAAATCACCGTGTTCAGATTTGGCATTTTTCTGGGCTCATTTACCATATTTAGGATATTATGCGCATTTTCTAGGCATTTAGCGCATATAAATCCAGTGCAGCTACAGGTGCACGGGTGTGATGTGAGGGACGTAGATTGCCGCTCGATCGCGGCGCATGCAACGATGCACACGCGCGATACGCGTGGCTGGGGTTCCGGCCAATCATAACGCAACACACAATAGGATCAATGCACACTGTTTCTGGAAGCGACGAAGATGAACCGTGTGCTATAATGAACGAGCAAAATTGTAAGGGAACCCAAATTTCTGTTGTTGTTTGTGGTTGAGCTCTTGAATACCACCGCACTGTACGGCTGCCCGGCCCCTCCATCCCAAAGCTCTCGCCAGGAGTCGTCCATGGCACCGCGGCGCACAGTAACTGGTAAGGAAGCGATGGCATCCCCCCGTGCCGCATTCCTTGCCGCCCGCGACCGCACACATGGTAAGGAAGTGATGGCATCTCGCCGTGCCGAGTTCATCGTCGTCGGTGGCCATACAGTTACATGGGCGGATTTTGAGGCTGCCATGGCCGAATGGGTGGTGGATCTAGAGGCAGCCAAAGCCGCACAGAAGGAGCAGAAAAGGCAGAAAGCAGTCAAGAAAAGAGAGTCTCGCTGCCGCAAGAAAAAAGAGGCCGCATGCCGTGGTCAGGAGAGCTTGGCTGAGATCGAAGCATGGTTGGCTGCCGCCTACAAGGCTGGGAAGGAGAACGCCGGCGTCTGGCCAGCATGCCCTGATGGCCGCATGTGAGATGTAGTTTAAGTTTGTAGTATTAGAGCAAATTACCACTAGTACTTTAAGTTTGTAGTATTAATGTACAATGTGGGTAAAAGCATCCTTTGTGGTCTTTGGGAGTTGATTAGCATGTGTGCCCGTGTGCGTTTTTTTGCGTTAATCATTAGAAGATCACAAAACACACGGTTAATATGCCGTACCCGTCTGCGTTTTTTGCGTTAATGACCCATAAGTCAGTTACTCGTGCGATATTTTCTAATAAACCAGGCGTACCATTGACCAAAAAAATCAAGTACATGTGTACATTTTTTTGGAGACGGGATCTGCCAACTTTCTTTTTTCTCGCACACGAGTATTTTACGCGCTTCGTCTACGTTGTGTATTTCCCCCGCCCAAGTTTCAAATTTCGCACCGAAATTTTCATTAGGCGTGCGATTTCAGAATTTATTCCTCCAACCACATCCCCTTCCCCTCAGTATCCCCCCTCCCTCGCGCCTCCCCCTACCGGCATCTCAGACCGCCGCCGCCGCAACCACGGCTTCAACCACATCTATGTTCTGCTCGGATCCAGTCAGGTGACCCACCGATCTCTATCACGTCCCCGCCTGATTGCTTAAATGGCGCCTGCGAAACATCCTCATGCCTCCAAATAGCCCCCCCCCCCGCCGCCAGGAGCTAATGGCGGTCCATGGCGCGATGGCCGCTGCGCATGTTGACCCGGAGGAACACCTCGCCTTCGCCGCCGCCGCCGACATGGTGCAGGCTCTGGCCAAGATGAAGTCCCCCAGCGACTACCCTCCGGGACTTAACAGGTAAGATCTGACCAGCTAAATCTTATCGATACCACTTGTAACGACTATGATTTGTACGGTTGATGTATTAAGCATGTTCATGCCTTGTTTATTTCAGTACTACACATTGTGTGATGTTCAAATATTACCGTGTCCAGCTCAATTTCACCAATACCAGCAACAATCTTACAATACATGACTCAGGATATCACTAGAGATGCTGCCCATTTGCTATTTTTAGTGGATGCTAACCCTGTTGCACTTAACATGCATGTCCATGTACTTACGCAGGGTCATAACGGCCAATGCTTTTGTTTGCCGTCAAGGTGAGCGACATCCCATGTCTTACAGTATTTCACATAATTTGTGCAATTGCAGTTTAACTTCTACCCATTTACTGGTTGCTGTAGGTACACATGTCAGTGGCACTGATCCACGCTTCGACCCGGAGGAACAGCTCACCTCCGTCGTCGCTGACTTTGGGCGAGCTCTGGCCAATATGAAGTGCCCCAGCAACTACCTCTCAGGACTTACCAGGTATGTACTCACCAGTTCAATCTTACCAATACCAGTTGCAATTAATGGCTATGTTCTGTACAGTCAATGTATTAAGCATGTTCTAGTAAACATGCCTAACACATTTTGCTATTTTCACTACCTTTTTATAGACATCTGGGCCATTCTCTGCTCTGGCGGCACCTGCCTTGTGATGTTTAACTATGCCAATTGCATTTTTATCAGTACCCGTTTCAATGTCTATTAAGCCTGTTGCAATTAACAGTTGAATCCATTTTTAAACAGTTGCATTTCAATGGCTACAAACTTACAAAACATGACTTATGATGTTGTTAAGCCTGTTGCAATTAACAGTTGTATCCATTTTTTAATCTGTCCATTTGCTACCATGCTACTCTCCGCAATGAAGATATACTAGAGATGCTGCCCCATTTGCTTTTTTGTGGATGCTAACCCTGTTGTACTTAACATGCTTGTCCATGTACTTACGCAGGGTCATAACGGTCGATGTTGTTGTTTGCCGTCAAGGTTAGCTGCATCCCATGTCTTACAATAGTTCACATCATTTGTGCAATTGTAGTTTAACTTCTACCATTTACTGGTTGCATGTAGGTACACATGTCAGTGGCACTGATCCACGGTTCGACCTGGAGGAACAGCTCGCCTCCGCCACCGCTGACTTTGGGCGGGCTCTGGCCAAGATGAAGTGCCCCAGCAACTACCTCTCAGGACTTACCAAGTATGTACCCACCAGTTCAATCTTACCAATACCAGTTGCAATTAATGGCTATGTTTTGTACTATCGATGTATTAAGCATGTTGTAGTAAACATGCCTAACACATTTGAGCTATTTTCCATACCTTTTTTATAGAGAACTGGGCCATTATCTGCTCTGGCAGCACCTACCCTGTGATGTTTAACTTTGCCAATTGCATTTTTATCAGTACCGGTTTCAATGGCCATTAAGCCTGTTGCAATTAACAGTTGTATCCATTTTCAATCCGTCCCTTTGCTACCGTGCTACTCTTTCAAAATGAAGATATCACTATAGATGCTGTCGTTTTATTACCATTTGCTATTTTTGGTGGATGTTAACCATGTTGTAGTTAACATTGGCTTTCCATGTACTTACATAGGGCTACAATGGACGATGATGTTGTTTGCCGTCGAGGTTAGCTGCATCCCATGTCTTATACACCATCTATTCCTAATTGTAAGTATTTTTAGAGATTCCAATATAGACTACATAAGGAGTAAAATGAGTGAATCTAGATTCTAATCTAAACAATATCTATAATTCTATATACATCCGTATGTAGTTCGTATTGAAATCTCAAAAAAAATACCTGTACTTAGGAACATATGTAGTTATATTTTACATCATTTGTGCAATCTTAGTTTAGCTTCTAGCATTTACTGGTTGCTTGTAGGTACATATATGAGGGGTACTGATCCACACTTTGATCCCTTTTGCGTATGGGGCAATGAGATATTCATGAACAAGCGTCAAGTGAGGAAACTAAGAAAGATTGTTAGGCGAAAGAAACGAGTGATTGGAATTAAGCTCTTTATTTACACTTTGTCAAAGACAACAGTGAACTTTAGGATGGTAAGTAATGTGTTGCCTTTTCTCCCTGCCCACAACAAGTTACTCTATTAGACCTTAGTTTCTGATATTTTTCTCTTTCAGTGGTTTCCGAAGCTATTTACTGATGATTACCTTACAAACTACATGAACGGAGTGGAGGCAACTAAGGTTAAAGTATATAATTCATGCTACCATGATAATGCTCTACAAGTCTTCCTGAAGGCGGTGAAGGATGGGCGGGCGATCGTCACAAGGGGTTGGACAAAAGTGGTTCGTGCCTATGGCATGCAGGAAGGCACATTATGGGTATTCCTCTTCTTCAACACCGTCGGCAGTCAAAATGGTTTACACTTGTCTCTTCACCTTTACCGCCTTTAAATACTGTGGTTCATCATAGTTAATTGCTGCCTAATCCTGTAATTACTGAACATATTGTACTGTCAATTTTATTTCTGGATTCGTTGTTGAACCATTGTGCTGAGAATTTGAATTGCACATTTCGTATTTCAAAATTTTCAATTAGAATAATAAATTACACGCAAAAATAAAAATAGAACAGACAGTCATGGACCTTTGCAAACGGTTCTAGCAGTAAAAGCGCTTGCAATGGATAGCCCAATGTCACACAGTTTTCTACATCAAATCATGTGTGATGTAGTTAATGAAAGAAAATAGTTAACCAAGGCAGAGCGTGTGTGATAGTTACACCTTTCACACACGAGCGTATACATAAAACCATGTGGGATGTACATCTGAACAGAAACGTTTTCCCTGGATTGACTGTGTGGGATGTACATAAGAACGGAAATGTATTCCTTGGATTGACTGTGTCTGCTTTACATACGAACAGAAATGTTTTTCTGAGATTCACCATGTGGGATGTACATACCTACGGAAATGATTTTCTTGGATTACCGTGTGGGATGTACATACCTACATAAATGATTTTCTCGGATTACCGTGTGGGATGTACATACCTACTGAAATGATTGCGTTTCGATGCCTCGCCCGATCGCACGTAGCCCCAGCCTGGGTCCCAGGAGGGTCCATCTGCTACCTCTTGAGCACTGCGTTGGATTTCCCCGAAGAGGAGAGGATGATGCAGCAAAGTAGCGTAAGTATTTCCCTCAGTTTTTGAGAACCAAGGTATCAATCCAGTAGGAGGCTACACGCGAGTCCCTCGTACCTACACAAAAACAATAGCTCAACGCAACCAACGCGCTTAGGGGTTGTCAATCCCTTCACGGTCACTTACGAAAGTGAGATCTGATAGAGATGATAAATAATATTTTTGGTATTTTTGGTATAGAGATGCAAAGTAAAAAGTAAAAGCAAAGTAAAAGCAAAGCAATAATAAAGAGATGGAGATTGATATGATGATAAAGAGACCCGGGGGCCATAGGATTCACTAGTAGCTTCTCTCAAGAGCATAAGTATTCTACGGTGGGTGAGCAAATTACTGTTGAGCAATTGACAGAATTGAGCATAGTTATGAGAATATCTAGGTATGATCATGTATATAGGCATCACATCCGAGACAAGTAGACCGACTCCTGCCTGCATCTACTACTATTACTCCACTCATCGACCGCTATCCAGCATGCATCTAGAGTATTAAGTTAAAAACAGAGTAACGCGTTAAGCAAGATGACATGATGTAGAGGGATAGTTTCATGCAATATGATAAAAACCCCATCTTGTTATCCTCGATGGCAACGATACAATACGTGCCTTGTTGCCCCTTCTGTCACTGGGAAAGGACACCGCAAGATCGAACCCAAAGCTAAGAACTTCTCCCATGACAAGAAAAACCAATCTAGTAGGCCAAACCAAACTGATAATTCGAAGAGACTTGCAAAGATAACCAATCATACATAAAAGAATTCAGAGAAGATTCAAATATTATTCATAGATAGACTGGATCATAAACCCACAATTCATCGGTCTCAACAAACACACCGCAAAAAGAAGATTACATCGAATAGATCTCCACAAGAGAGGGGGAGAACATTGTATTGAGATCCAAAAAGAGAGGAGAAGCCATCTAGCTACTAACTATGGACCCGTAGGTCTGAAGTAAACTAATCACACTTCATCGGAGGGCCTTGGATGATGATGTAGAAGCCCTCCGTGATCGATGCCCCCTCCGGCGGAGCTCTGGAACAGGCCCCAAGATGGGATCTCGTGGATACAGAAAGTTGCAGCGGTGGAATTAGGTTTTTGGCTCCGTGCCCGATCGTTTGGGGGTACGTAGGTATATATAGGAGGAAGGAGTACGTCGGTGGAGCTTCGAGGGGCCCACGAGGCAGGGGCGCGCCCTAGGGGGGCGCCCTCCACCCTCGTGACCGCCTCATTCCGTTTGGAGTCTGTTTGATATTCTGTTTCTCTGAAACACTGAAATAGGCAAAAACAGCAATTCTGCGCTGGGCCTCCGGTTAATAGCTTAGTCCCAAAAATAATATAAAAGTGGAAAATAAAGCCCAATATACTCCAAAATAGTAGATAATATAGCATGGAGCAATCAAAAATTATAGATACGTTGGAGACGTATCAAGCATCCCCAATGACGGTGTCCTGGACTAGGGGGTACTCACCACGTCATCTCCCGTTCTGTTAGGTTGGGCCGAGGACCCCCATGGCCGTGTACTCATGGGCCAGTTCGGACAGCTTCCGCATACATGGAAGATTCTACAAGACTTGGTGCTCAAGACAAGGACTCCTCCCCACCGGCGTGTTCGGCTAGGACTCTTGTTATCCTAGGCCTCTGGTGCATTATATAAACCGAGGTCAGGCTAGTCGATAGATGATATACAACAACAATTATACCATAGGCTAGCTTCTAGGGTTTAGCCTCTCTGATCTCCTGGTAGATCTACTCTTGTAGTACCCATATCATCAATATCAATCAAGGAGGACGTAGGGTTTTACTTCCATCAAGAGGACCCGAACCTGGGTAAAACATTGTGTCCCCTGCCTCCTATTACCATCCGCCTTAGACGCATAGTTCGGGACCCCCTAACCGAGATCCGCCGGTTTTGACACCGACATTGGTGCTTTCATTGAGAGTTCCGTTGTGTGTTCGGCAAAAGGTTGATGGCTCGCCTGCAGATCAACTGCGACTTCGGCATTTTCGTCACCAGCTTGACTGGTCACCTTGGTTCGACCAAGGACTGCGCTCTACCGCCGATCGTCATGTTCGGATGAGGGCCTTTATAAACATCAACTCCGATGTCTATCAAGATCATGGAGGAATCATCCAGGGAGCCCGGGGGCTCAACGTCAACATTGCCCTCGGGCGACCGTGCTGTTTTTCTAGACAGCAAACTTGTGTCTGCCGCCACCGCCTCCTCAAGTGTCTCTTTAACGATTGCTTCGGTGGAATTGTGCGGAATTGAGTCTACAACAACCCTGGAAAATTTCCTCAAGTTCCGATGGAGGAATCTCTGGCAATCCACTATATACCGGAGCCCTGTCAAATCTGGACAGGAATCTGGACGAGTTTAGGGCGTGGTGTCCAGCATCTAGCTCGGACATCCTTTGGAAAATCCAACTGTTGATCTGCTGCGGAATTCCTATATCTACCAGCTCTCAAAATTTCAGCTCGATCCGACCGTCCAAACGCCGGGAACCTTCCGATTAGTGCATCACTTTTCGGATCTGTTTTCTGCGCGAAAACGAATCCGACCCGAATTCGTCTTTTTTATGAACGGGATTTCGGACATCCCTTTTGAAGGAAGTGTTGTATGGGGTATTGTGTTTTGTTCCCGAACATATCCCGCCAATTTAAGATCTTTTGAACATGATCTTCAACATCATGCTGGTGTCAAACCATTTCGGCAATATTGCTCCACGACTGCCGACCTGCGCTAGACACGTCGTCACTTTGTTGAGCCGAGCTCAACTTCTTCGGATCACCATCTCGGCAAGCCGAGCAAGAGTCCGGCATCGCGAAGGATAAATCATCACACAACTTTGTCCTCCCCCTACCTGGCGCGCCAAAGATGCCGGGGTACTGAGGAGAAGCTTGGCGGTCCCCAAGATCAACGCCAAGAGTACTGAGGATAAATCATCACCAACATCGCGAAGGATAAATCATCACCAACAACGCCACCGCTTGCTTGAGGGCTCCGCCAAGCTTCTCCTCGCGCGAGGCAAGCTCCTCCTCGTGGGCGTCGAGATTGACCTTCCGCTGCGCCAGCTCACCCTCTTCCGCGGCTAGCTTCACAGCGGCAAGTCACTGGCGCTCTTCGGCTTCAGCCTTCTCGAGGAGAAAGACCTTCCGCGCTTCAGCGAGCTGCTCCCGCTCCTCCGCCAGGGATCAGAGGGCTTCCCGGTGGAAACCCCCGAGCTCTTCCGCGCGCTTTTCAATGTCTGCTCCCGCCTTCGCGACAAGCGCCTCGCGGGACTCCAGCTTGGCTTGTCGCGCGCGGTAGAGCGACATCAACCTGCGCAGCAGCCGCTCTTCTTCGGGCTCGTTGCTGCTGCTGCTTGGCGCGTCGACCAGCTTCAGCCCCGCGGAGGCGAGCACTTCTCCGTCGAAGACCTCCCCCTCGACCGGCGCTCTGGAGCTTGATTCCCAGGGAAGATTGATGAAGACGTCGTCGCCGGCCTTCAAATAAACGCCCGGTTGGGGATCCTTGGAACTTGGCGTTGCGGCTTTGGCGGATGGGTCGGCGGTCGGCGTAGCGCCTGGCGCTCCTGCGGCCTCTGGGCCGTCAGTACGATCGCCAGATTCCTCGCCAGTTGCTGCGGCGTCAGCCTTTGTGGCCTCTGCACCGGTGGCGTCTCCAGCACCGGCTGCTTCGTCGGCGGCGACCTCTTTCTCCATCTGCTCCGCAGCGGATGGATCTGACGGCCGGAAAAGGGGAGAAGAGTCAAACAGAATCCAGCAGAAACCCATAAAGATCAAGAAAAGAAGGATCCAAGAGAAGTTTTGAAGCAAGGGGAGTACCTGCACCAGGCTCTGCGGTCGTGGTCTCCGTCGTCGGGGGGCCACTGGCGCTGTCCCTCGCCGGAGAACCCTCCCTTGCCGAAGACTTCTCCCTCACCGGGAAGCCTTCCCTTGCTGGAGAATTCTCCCTTGTCGGGGGATTCTCCCTTGGCTCCTGGTGGGGCTGCTCGGCTCCTACACAAGTCAACAAGCAGATATCAGCAAAGACAAGTACCCATGCACGCCTCGCCGCGGAAAATAATTCACACACTTACGCTGGGGGCTGCCGTGGAGGAAAGTCGCCGGCTCCGGCAAGGTTGTCTCGGGCGCGCCACCTGTCGTCGCAGTGGGCTCGTCCTCGATGATGATCACCGGGGCCTTAGCTCTCTTTGCCGCTCTCTGGGCCAGAGTACTAAAGAGGAACAGATTCAGGGAAAAGCAAGTGAGAAACAAGACCAACAGCAAGAACTGAAGAAATGCAAGTACAACAAGAGAATCTTACTCTTCTTCTTCTTCCTCGTCGGAGCTTAACGCGGAGAAGTCGAAGCCCGGCGCGCGCCCGGCGCGAGGAGGCGGAGGAGAAGCTTCCCTTGGCCGCTTGGCAGGAGCAGTGGCGGCGGTCTGAGACGACCCCGCTCCGGCTGTCGGCGCGGCGTGAGTAGCGGCAGGGACTGAAGCGGTGGTCCGGCTAGACTCCGCTCCAGTTGCCGTCGTAGCATGAGGCGCTCCCGCGGCAACGGTGTTTGCCGTGGTCGAGCATGTCACGCGGCGTGGCGACTGTTGGCCCGCTTGCCGCTCCGCCACATCACCAACCTTGCGGAGACGCCTTCTTGGTGGGGATGGAGGCTCTGCTTCTGGTGGGCTGTCTGAAGACAAGGTGGAAGAAGAGTCGATTTGCAACGAGCCGCTCGTGTCCTTGGCAGGCTCGCTCGGCTCGGTGTCTTGCCCGGCAAGCCCCTTCTTGCCGGCAGGCTCCCCTCGCTCGGCACGGCTTGCTGCTTATGCTGCATCGGCCTCCTCCACAGTGAACCCGAACTCGCCCGCGGCTGCGGCTACCGCTGCCTCCTCCAGCCTAGTGGCGATGAGCGCCATCTCCGCATCCATGGTGTCACGGGTGAGGCCGTCCTTCTCGTCGAGGCGGATTGGCACTTCCACCAAGTCGTCGAAGAATTATTGCACGACCTCGTCTGCAGGCTCCTGCCAAGTTGGCACAATCCCGTGCGAGTCGCACTCCGGCATCATTGGACGGATGCGGTCGAGCGCGGAATTGTTGCACAAAGGCACGACGCCCCCCGGCAACCTGAACACCTTAGGATGCTGGGGGTCATATTTGAACAGCTCCTGCAGCATCGCGTTGAGCTCCAGGACTGTGAAGTTGTAATTGAGGCCTGGCCGCAGCCTCATGATGTCTGCCGCGTTCTTGAACTCCCAAGTGGGCCTCCCCCGTTCCTGCAGGGGGGCGATGCGGCGGCGAAGGAAGTCTGCGCCAACAGCGCCAACAGTAAGCCCGGCAAGCCTCAGGCGCAGGATCCTGGTGACGGCAATCTTCAGCCTGGCGTCCTCCGGAGCCATATCACTCCAATCGCTGCCGCGTGCTACTGGGGTTCGGCGTCGGATGGTAAATGGCTGCGGGCTCTCCTCGTCAATCCAGCACCAATCAGCTCTCCACTCCTCCCACTTGCCGCGGAATTCTCCCTCCAGATAGGTCTCTTTCTTGCCGGGCCTTGAGATCCAGGCAATCCCGCCGGATAGAGGCTCTCCTCTCTCTACTAGGGGTATGAAAAAGTGGCGGAAGAGGGCTACGTTGGGAAGGACTCCGACAAAGTTTTCGCAGAGGTGTGCGAAAACTGCCATTGTCAGGACGGCGTTGGGGGTGAAGTCAAGGAGATGGAATCCATAGGTGTTCATGATGTCGCAGAAGAAATCAGAAAAGGGCGGGCAGAGCCCGCAATAGAAGAATAATGCGAAGAAGGGGTACCCATTTGGAGCCTTCTTCCAAGCGGCGGCGGGGAGAACCTTTGTGCGTGGATGCGCGCGCGTCTCCGCCGACCAGAACAGATAGTAGTTCTCCCTCAGCTCCTTCGCGTCGAGCTTGGGGGGGGGGGAAACGGACCGCTCCTTCCGCAGCGCCGCGAGCCGCTGCGCCTCGGTCGTCTTCACGGTCTTCCCCTTGTCGGCTTTTCGAGCCATGGCGGAAGTAGTGGAGGAGGTCGACGGCGTTGGTGGTGCTAGTGGCGATGGGGGGCGGAGCGCTGCTCTCTCTCTCTCTCAGCTTTGGGGAGGCAAGGGAGCGGCGGAGATTTCTGAGATTGGGAACGGCAACGGGCGAGTGGGCCAACTGCCCCTGTTTCCCCTGCTTATAAAGGGGGAGGGGGCGGACGTTCCGCATTTCTGAATAAAGAAACCCCCACGACCTCTCCCACGACGCTGCATTCAACGCGTGCCGTTCGGGGAGGGCGTGGTGGATACGGAGTGAGATACGGCGTAACCTAGGCCGCGCGTGCCCGTGCCCTATTTTGGGCCTGGCCCAACAGCGCTCGGCACCGTGTATGGCCCAGGCCCGGGGGCTCCTGTCGGTGTACTAGAGTAGGGGTACCCTAGTATCCCGAACTTGTGCACGGGCAGTCGCAGCATCCCGCGGCAAGGCTTGCCGGGTGACCGCCAAGATCCTTCGTGGTTCCTTTGGAGCCATTCAAGAACAAAGTGTCCAAGTCAAGAAGACAAGACCCCGGCAAGAGGAGCTTGCTGGGAAGGCTAACAAAAACATCCCAAGACCCCGGCAAGAGGAGCTTGCCGGGAAGGCCACTCAAGGCATTTCAAGGAACTTGCCGCGGCGCAGCACGCGTTCCGGCAAGACCCGGTGAGCGACAAGCTCCCGGACGCGACAAGACAACGACCGCGGCAAGGCGCTTGCCGCGGCAAGCCACCTCTCCGCGCCCGCGCTCCAGCACATCCACAAACGTGTCGCTCTGGGGCCCTTCCAGGCATACGTGGCGGAAGGCTGTGCAGCTAGGGACGTGCGGTGGCAAGCGGCGCTGACAAGATCGCCATCGTGGCGAACGGTGGCATCCCTGGCGGTCCCTTTTCGCACTGTTTAGGTGACACAGACGGGCATTTAAGACCCTTGTCCCCTGCCGTCAGGGTTAGGTATGATACACTGTAGCAGGTAGCTGTGCCTACCACAGCACCTTTCCATTTTTGCCCTTTACCTCCGTTGCCACCTGTCGGTAGCCCCTTGAGCATATAAAAGGAGGCCCGTGTGCAACGTAGAGGGGGGTTAGCCAGTTCGAACACTCACGCTCGGTCTTGCTAGCTGCTGGTGTGTATTGTAGCACTCCGCGCTCCCGAGCTAGAAATCAATACAAAACCACAAAGCAGGAGTAGGGTTTTACACATCCGTGCAGCCCGAACCTGGGTAAATCGCTCGCGTGCATCACCTCGATTTGCTCTTTGCATGATCTCCGCCCCCGCCGAACCGAAAGGGACCCGGCCCGCTGGTCCCATAGGTGCCCGTGGATCAGTACCCCGGCATCTTTGGCGCGCCAGGTAGGGGGAGGACAAAGTTGTGTGAACCAGATCCGGCGTTCCCGCGAGCTAGATCTTCATCATCTTCATCAACATGCCGCCGAAGAAGAAGGTTTCGGAGGCAGCTGCTCTGTCCGCGCCGAGCCAACCACCGCCGGAGCAAACGGTTGGTGGGGCAGACGGCGGCGGAAGAACGGGCGTCGACGAGGGAGCTCGCGGTGCTGCCAGGTCCAAGGACAAGGTTGCGCCGCCCATCGGCGGCGTAGCCGGCTCCCACAACGACCGGGCGCACTCCAAGACCTCGGCGTCCGTGCATGCACCGCGCCCGTCTCAGGAGGCGCGGGACCGGCAGTGTCATGGTACTCACGGTGCCATGCGTTCGCTAGACCAAGATCGAGCTGGTGGGTCTCGGAGCGCTCAGGACCACCATACACGTCAACCCGCTGGCGCGAGCGAGACACGGTCGCCTGGACGGGATACTGCTCCTTCTAACGTAGTTAGAAGTCCGAGCATATCCCGCTCCTCGCACCGCTCGCCACCGCCGCTCGCCACTGCAGCAGAAGCTTTGGCGCGAGCTCAGCTGCTCCTAGATTACCCTCCAACGGCGGACAAGATCGACGACTGGAGGGCCACCATCCAGAGTCTCATCGGCTTCGCCAACGGCGACTCTCCACGGCAGCCGAGCACGTCTCAGCCGCGGCAAGCCAGCCAGGCACGAGCCGGAGACGACAAGATTGGTGGGGGTGCAACTACTGTGCACTCTCCACACCGAAGGCCAAGATCGCCGACTCGCCGGGTCCACCTCGACAGCGACTTCACCGCGTCATCAGATCCGCGAGCTCGTCGCGATCAGCGCCAAGTTCTTCAAGAACGACAACAAGAAGACGCTCGTACTCGCATCGAGCGCCAGAGAGAAGCGCGGCGTCGATCAGACCAGCGCGCTGGGCCCTCTGTTGACATGCATGCGCCAGGGGAACCAGGCGACTTGCCGTACACGGTAGGTTGCCCTGCGTTCACTCGTGAGCTGCGGCAAGTCCAGTGGCCCAGTACGAAGAATTTCAAACCAGATGTACCAGAGAAGTACGACGGCAAGTCGCATCCGTCGGAGTTTCTCAGCATCTACACCATCGCGGTGCAGGCTGCTGGGGGGCGGGACGACAAGATCCTTGCCAACTACTTCCCGTTGGTGCTCAAGCCCAACGTCAGGTCCTGGCTCATGCACTTGCCGGACAACTCCATATCCTCCTGGGCTGATCTATGCCATCAGTTTGTCGGCGCCTTTACAGGCGGCCACAAACCTCATGGCCAAGAGAGTGATCTTCATCTGCTCGTCCAGAAGGAAGGAGAGCCCCTGCGCAAGTATATTCAGAGGTTCAGCCGTGTACAGTACAACATCCCAGACGTCCACCCCACCGCGGTCATCAGCGCGTTTCATCAGAACGTGCGTAACCGCAGGATGCGGGAGGAGATGGCGATGTGCAGGATCAGAGATGTCAGTGAGCTATATGCCCTGGCCGACAAGTGTGCACGCGCTGAGGAAGGGAGGAGACTCCCCAGAGAGAAGACGGGAGCAGAAGGATCTGACAGTGAAGATACTGCCCCGGCAAAGAAGAACCGGCGACGTAACAGGAAGAAGAAAGGCAAAGATGTGCTAGTTGTTGAGTAGTCCGGCAACGAAGGTGGCGCCAACAAAGCCAAGGTAGGTAGCTCCGGCAAGGAGATTGCCGCGTGCGCCAGCTGCCAGGCTGTGGCGGTCACCGACAAGCAGGACGGCTCCGACAAGCAATACTGCAAGATTCACCGCACCAAGGGCCATGACCTCCAGAGCTGCAAGAAGGTCGAGCAGCTTGTCCAGCAGCAAAAGGCTGAGTACGAGCGGCGAGACAAGGAGAGGTCCCAAGGTGGCACTGCAGAATCTGGCAAGAAGTGAGCCGGCCGAGGAGGACGCCGCGGCAAGGCCAAGCAGCGGCAAGGAGACAGACCTCCCCGCGGCCGCGACAACGATGAAGACGACGACGACGAAGACATGGATGATGTTGAGACCAGTGAGCAGGAGTTTCAGAAAGCCACAGAGGTCTTGTGCGTTGACGACGGCGCTTCCCTGCATACTTCGCACCGCCAACTCAAGCAGTGGGTGCGGGAAGTCAATGCAGCGGAACCACCTGTCGAATCGCGCAAACTTCTGAAATGGTCCAGCACGCCTATCATCTTCGACATTGAGGACCACCCTGATCGCACAACTGCGGTCGGGTGTTTGCCGATGTTGGTATCACCAACTATCCGCAACCTCAAAGTGACCAAGATGCTAGTTGACGGCGGGGCCGGCTTGAACCTGATCTCCTCCGCTGTACTCCAAAAACTCCAGATCCCTGACAGCGAGCTCGAAGAGATCGGCACATTCCAAGGAATCAATCCGGGTAGGAGCAAGCCGAAGGGGAAGGTCACGCTGCCGGTAACATTTGGCAGCGAGCTAAACTTCAGGACTGAGAAGGTCACATTCGACGTTGCCGATATTCCATTGCCTTACAATGGGATACTTGGCCGTCCAGCACTCGCCAAGTTCATGGCAGCCTCTCACTACGCATATAACATGCTGAAGATGCCAGGCCCGATAAGCGTCATTTCTGTCCCCGGCGACAAGAAGGATGCTATTATCTGTGCCGACAAGATCTACCGAGAAGCAGCAGCCACAGCAGATCGCAATCCACTTGCCGCTGAAGCTCCCGGGGGGAAGAAGACCAAGTCCGGCAAGAGTTCTGATGCCCACTCCGGCAAGCGCACCTCTTCGGAGTGCTGCGCTGCCGTCGAGGACGCACCATCGAGCTCCACCGGCAAGTGCAAGAAGACGATGGCAGCTCCGCCAGAGACGAAGAAGGTGTCCGCCAAGGAGGACGGCACTGGTGGTACCTTCACCATCAGTGCCACGCTCGACCCTAAATAGGAAAGCGCGCTCGTTGCTTTCCTGCGGGCGAATGTCGACGTGTTTGCATGGCAGCCGTCTGACATCCCCGGTGTTCCCAGGAAAGTGATTGAGCACCACCTTGCCATTTGTCCCCATGCGCGGCCCGTCAAGCAGAAAGTCAGGAAGCAGGCGGTGGAGCGCCAAGAGTTCATCACAGAAGAGATCAAGAAGCTGGAAGCAGCAGGCCTTGTCAGAGGAGTGCTCCATCCCACGTGGTTGGCCAATCCTGTAGTCGTGCGCAAGGCAAATGGGAAATGGAGACTTTGTATCGATTTTACTGATGTTAACAAAGCTTGTCCCAAAGACCCATTTCCTTTGCCGCGCATTGACCAGATTGTTGACTCCACAGCCGGATGTGATTTGCTTTCATTTCTTGACGCATACTCAGGATACCATCAGATCTTCATGGCAGAAGAGGATGAGGAGAAGACCGCATTTATTACTCCATGTGGCACGTACTGCTTCGTACGAATGCCTTTCGGATTAAAAAATGCTGGTTCAACATTTGCAAGGGTAGTCCATGTCGCTCTCGAGCCACAAATACACAGAAATGTGGAAGTCTACATGGATGATATAGTGGTCAAGAGCAAAGACAGAGCAACCTTGATTCAAGATCTAGACGAGACCTTTGCAAATCTGCGCAAGATCAGCCTCAAGCTCAACCCAGAGAAGTGTGTGTTTGGAGTTACCTCCGGCAAGCTTCTCGGGTTCTTTGTGTCTCAGCGAGGAATTGAAGCCAATCCCGACAAGATCAAGGTCATTGAGCAGATTGAAGCACCAAAGCGCGTCAAGGATGTACAGAGACTTGCCGGTTGCGTGGCTGCTCTCAGCAGGTTTATCTCTCGGTCTGCTGAGCGCGCCCTGCCGTTTTTCAAATTATTGAAAAAGGCAGGTCCAATGAAATGGACTCCGGAAGCGGAGGCTGCGCTGCAAGACCTGAAGAGATACCTGTCCTCCCCTCCAATACTTGTCGCACCTAAGCCACAAGAGAAGTTGCTGCTATACATAGCGGCAACCAATCAAGTGGTTAGTGCTGCGTTAGTAGCAGAGAGGGAGGCAGATGATGAGCTAGCAACCGCGGCAAGCGCATCCAGCGACAAGCAGGGAGCTTCCCCGACAAGCTCTGGTCCCGACAAAGATGGATCTGCGCAGATACACGACGAGATACACAAGAAGATGGTGCAGCGCCCAGTTTACTTTGTCAGTTCCCTTCTGCAGGGGGCTAGGTCAAGGTACTCTGGTGTGCAGAAATTGCTTTTCGGCCTTCTCGTGGCCTCGAGAAAGCTGCGCCATTACTTCCAAGCACATGAGATCACAGCTGTCACTCGCTTTCCGCTAAAGAGGATACTGCAGAATCCAGAAGCGACGGGCAGGATTGTTGAGTGGGCACTGGAACTGTCAAGCTTTGGCCTCAAGTTTGAAAACACTTCAACTATCCAGAGCAGAGCATTGGCAGAATTCATAGCAGAATGGACGCCAACACCGGATGAAGAAATTCCAGAAACGAGCATCCCCGACAAAGAAGCAAGCAAATAGTGGCTGATGTACTTTGATGGTGCCTTTTCGCTGCAAGGCGCCGGCGCTGGCATGCTGCTTGTCGCACCCACCGGAGAACACCTCAAGTACGTAGTCCAGATGCACTTTCCCAAGGAGCAAGCAACAAACAATACTACAGAGTATGAGGGATTGCTTGCCGGTCTCAGGATCGCGGCAGACCTTGGGATCAAGAAGCTCATTGTCAGGGGTGACTCACAACTTGTCGTCCGCCAAGTAAACAAGAGTTATCAGAGTCCGTTGATGGAAGCTTACGTCGACGAAGTGAGAAAGCTAGAAGAACACTTTGACGGCCTACAAATGGAGCATGTTCCAAGAGCTCAGAACGCCATTGCAGATGGCCTGTCAAAGTGTGCCGCACTTAAGTTACCTGTGGAACCAGGGATCTTTGTGCTCAAGCTGACTCAGCCGTCCGTAACGCCATCAACTGGACAGAGCAAGAAGAGGAAGTTGGTTTCTGGTGACTATTTGCCGGCAGAGCTTCCCGAAGCCGCCGCCAAGAAGGTCCCCAAGATCAACGCCAAGAGTGCTGAGGAGCAGTGTGCTCCGGCAGACCCTAGGGTTTGTTCCGTTGAAGCAGGAGCTCCCGACAAGTTTTGCTCCGGCAAGCTTGCCGGGGAACGTCACGCTCCGGCAAAGCCGTAGGTTCTTGCCGTAGAAGCGGATATTCCCGCAGCAGTCTCCAAGATCAACACCAAGAGCGCTGAGGAGCAAGATGCTCCGGCAAGCCCTAGGGTTTGTTCCGTTGAAGCAGAAGCTCCCGACAAGTTTTGCTCCGGCAAGCTTGTCGGGTAACGTCAAGCTCCGGCAGAGCCGCAGGTTCTTGCCGTGGAAGCGGATGTTCCCGCAGCAGCAGATTTGCCTTTAGTCCTTGTTGTCGAGCCACAAGCTCCAGCATGGGCACAGCAGATTGTCCATTTCCTTCAGACAGGAGAACTTCCCGAAGAGCAAGAAGAAGCGGAGAGAGTAGCCCGGCAGTCAAGTATGTACCAGTTTGTCGACAAGACACTGTACAGAAGAAGACTCAACGGTGTGAAATTGAAGTGTATTCCCCGGGAAGATGGACAAAAGCTTTGGCAGAAATACATGGAGGCATATGTGGTCACCACATTGGCGCAAGAGCACTTGTCAGTAAAGCTTTCCGGCAAGGTTTCTTCTGGCCAACAGCCCTCCAGGATGCAACTGCACAAGTAACCAAGTGTGAAGCGTGTCAGTTTCATTCCAAGCAGATACACCAACCAGCTCAAGCTCTCTAGACGATCCCTTTATCCTGGCCATTTTCGGTCTGGGGGCTCGACATCCTCGGCCCCTTTCCCCGAGCTGTCGGGGGCTTTGAGTACTTGTACGTTGCAATCGACAAGTTCACAAAGTGGCCGGAAGTGGAACCAGTGAGGAAGGTGACAGCACAGTCAGCAGTCAAGTTCTTCAGGTCGATTGTTTGCCGCTTCGGGATCCCTAACAGGATAATCACCGACAACGGTACACAATTCACGAGCCGCACCTTCATGCAGTACGTCCAAGATCTTGGTGCCAAGGTCTGCTTCGCTTCTGTTGCTCACCCGAGAAGCAACGGTCAAGCGGAGAGGGAAAATGCTGAAGTGTTGCGCGGGCTCAAGACCAGAACTTTCGACAGGCTGCACAAGTGCGGAAGAAACTGGATCGAGGAGCTGCCGGTGGTTCTTTGGTCGATCAGGACGACGCCAAATCGAGCCACTGGACAGACACCTTTTGCTCTAGTCTATGGAGCAGAGGCAGTTATCCCCACGGAACTCGTATAAGGGTCACCTCGAGTGCTCGCTTATGATGAGCTCGAGCAAGAGCGGCTGCGACAAGATGAAGCGCTGCTCCTTGAGGAAGACCGTCTTCAGGCTGCTGTGCGAGCTGCTCGCTACCAGCAAGCTTTGCGCCGCTACCATAGCCGCAAAGTTAATGCCAGAAGTCTCGAGGAAGGCGACCTTGTTCTTCGGCGCGTTCAGTCCGCCAAGAATTCCAACAAGTTGACGCCGAAGTGGGAAGGCCCTTACCGGGTGAAACGAGTCACTAGGCCTGGCGCTGTCCGCCTTGAGACCGAAGATGGCATTCCGGTGAGCAACTCCTGGAACATTGAGCATCTTCGTAAGTTTTACCCGTAAGGCGCGGTTGTCGGAACCTGTTCCGGCAACCACCTTTTGTACAAGTCTTGCCGCTGTTGCATGTAATCCTTTGTACAAAGCCGGGCGCAGATCCCGTGCATAAGTAAAGCTCATGTGCTCCGCACATTTTGTCAATTTTATGCTTTCTATTTTCTGGCATATATGATCTGACACTTTGTGCAGCACCTACTCCACGGTAAGCAATAACGAGCCGTAAAGCTCCATATCTGTATTGTCTCTTCTTCCTTTTGAAAGCAAGGTTCCCCTCGCCCACAAGTTTGCCGGGGGGGAAAGGAGAAGACGATGGATGGTATGGGCCAGGCGTCGTTCAAGAAAGTTTCGCCTTGCCGGGAAGCAAACAACAGAAAAGCTAAGTTGCCAAAGTTTGAGCAATCAAATTTTTTAAATTTTAAGTTATCTCCCTTGAACGACCACACTTTGTATGGGAAACCTGTGCGCGAAGGAACCAACTCGTAGCTTGTTGCGCCTCTACTTTGTTTCGAGTCCGCTCAACAACTTAAGTGAGCTGCTAGCGCCCTTACTTTGCTTCGAGTCCGCTCAACAACTTAACTGAGCCGCTAGCGCCCTTACTTTGTTTCGAGTTCGCTCAGCAACTTAAGTAAACTGCAACTAGTTGCGACAAGGTTTCTTGCCGGTAGTGGCACCGCCAGCAAGCCGCTGACGTTCCGCACTCAGCGCTCGCGGCTCAGGTGCCTGCACCGGCAAGTTCCCTAAAAGCGTAGGGCAAAAACATACAAAGGGAGGAATCAAGTAAAGGGAGTAACGTTGCAATCATTGCCCAGAATCAAGTTACATTACAAAGATAGCTTGTCGCAGCTCTAACAGATTGTTTTCATGACATGATGGGCAGCGACAAGAAAAGAAGAAATGGGCGGCCTAATCTACGCGATCGCCTTTGACCCGCTTGATCCCGCTCACCTTGTCCACAATGGGTGCGACAAGGGCCTTGAGCTCCTCCAGATCAGCTTCTGGCGACAAGGACCTGAGGATGTTGGTGAGGCGGAGGCCCGGATTGCGGAAGGCCACCTTCATCAACACTTTCTCGAGGGCTCCTGTGCAGATCTCGCGCGACTCGTCAGCTAGTTGCTTGGGGATCCTCTCTCGGAGTCGCTGAAGGGCCGTCGCCACGCCCTTGAAGAATAGGACGAGCTTGGCGCTGGGCTGGAGGTTGTCGTCGGAGGGATACCCAAGATCTTCCATCCCCAGCTGCGCCAGCTCCTTGTCGATATCTGTGGCGGCGTTCACCAGACTCTCCGTCCAGTGCGTCACAGTCTCCCTGAAGGTGTTCTGGGCGGTGGCAGCGCTCTCCAGCAGCGCCTTGTCGGCCTTGATTTCCTCCATCAAGGCCGCCTCCCGCTTCTTGGCGCTGTCCAGAGTCTTGGTCAAAGTGGTTAGCTTCAACTCAAGATCCACGTTGGAGACCTTGGCGGCGCTGAGCTCCTTGCCCTTCTCGGAGAGATCGGCCTCCAGCCGCGCCACCTTCGTCTTCAACTCCTCCTTGGCGGCCTCGGCGACGGCGGCAGCGTCCTCCGCTTGCTTGAGGGCTCCGCCAAGCTTCTCCTCGCGCGAGGCAAGCTCCTCCTCGTGGGCGTCGAGATTGACCTTCCGCTGCGCCAGCTCACCCTCTTCCGCGGCTAGCTTCACAGCGGCAAGTCACTGGCGCTCTTCGGCTTCAGCCTTCTCGAGGAGAAAGACCTTCCGCGCTTCAGCGAGCTGCTCCCGCTCCTTCGCCAGGGATCAGAGGGCTTCCCGGTGGAAACCCCCGAGCTCTTCCGCGCGCTTTTCAATGTCTGCTCCCGCCTTCGCGACAAGCGCCTCGCGGGACTCCAGCTTGGCTTGTCGCGCGCGGTAGAGCGACATCAACCTGCGCAGCAGCCGCTCTTCTTCGGGCTCGTTGCTGCTGCTGCTTGGCGCGTCGACCAGCTTCAGCCCCGCGGAGGCGAGCACTTCTCCGTCGAAGACCTCCCCCTTGACCGGCGCTCTGGAGCTTGATTCCCAGGGAAGATTGATGAAGACGTCGTCGCCGGCCTTCAAATAAACGCCCGGTTGGGGATCCTTGGAACTTGGCGTTGCGGCTTTGGCGGATGGGTCGGCGGTCGGCGTAGCGCCTGGCGCTCCTGCGGCCTCTGGGCCGTCAGTACGATCGCCAGATTCCTCGCCAGTTGCTGCGGCGTCAGCCTTTGTGGCCTCTGCACCGGTGGCGTCTCCAGCACCGGCTGCTTCGTCGGCGGCGACCTCTTTCTCCATCTGCTCCGCAGCGGATGGATCTGACGGCCGGAAAAGGGGAGAAGAGTCAAACAGAATCCAGCAGAAACCCATAAAGATCAAGAAAAGAAGGATCCAAGAGAAGTTTTGAAGCAAGGGGAGTACCTGCACCAGGCTCTGCGGTCGTGGTCTCCGTCGTCGGGGGGCCACTGGCGCTGTCCCTCGCCGGAGAACCCTCCCTTGCCGAAGACTTCTCCCTCACCGGGAAGCCTTCCCTTGCTGGAGAATTCTCCCTTGTCGGGGGATTCTCCCTTGGCTCCTGGTGGGGCTGCTTGGCTCCTACACAAGTCAACAAGCAGATATCAGCAAAGACAAGTACCCATGCACGCCTCGCCGCGGAAAATAATTCACACACTTACGCTGGGGGCTGCCATGGAGGAAAGTCGCCGGCTCCGGCAAGGTTGTCTCGGGCGCGCCACCTGTCGTCGCAGTGGGCTCGTCCTCGATGATGATCACCGGGGCCTTAGCTCTCTTTGCCGCTCTCTGGGCCAGAGTACTAAAGAGGAACAGATTCAGGGAAAAGCAAGTGAGAAACAAGACCAACAGCAAGAACTGAAGAAATGCAAGTACAACAAGAGAATCTTACTCTTCTTCTTCTTCCTCGTCGGAGCTTAACGCGGAGAAGTCGAAGCCCGGCGCGCGCCCGGCGCGAGGAGGCGGAGGAGAAGCTTCCCTTGGCCGCTTGGCAGGAGCAGTGGCGGCGGTCTGAGACGACCCCGCTCCGGCTGTCGGCGCGGCGTGAGTAGCGGCAGGGACTGAAGCGGTGGTCCGGCTAGACTCCGCTCCAGTTGCCGTCGTAGCATGAGGCGCTCCCGCGGCAACGGTGTTTGCCGTGGTCGAGCATGTCACGCGGCGTGGCGACTGTTGGCCCGCTTGCCGCTCCGCCACATCACCAACCTTGCGGAGACGCCTTCTTGGTGGGGATGGAGGCTCTGCTTCTGGTGGGCTGTCTGAAGACAAGGTGGAAGAAGAGTCGATTTGCAACGAGCCGCTCGTGTCCTTGGCAGGCTCGCTCGGCTCGGTGTCTTGCCCGGCAAGCCCCTTCTTGCCGGCAGGCTCCCCTCGCTCGGCACGGCTTGCTGCTTATGCTGCATCGGCCTCCTCCACAGTGAACCCGAACTCGCCCGCGGCTGCGGCTACCGCTGCCTCCTCCAGCCTAGTGGCGATGAGCGCCATCTCCGCATCCGTGGTGTCACGGGTGAGGCCGTCCTTCTCGTCGAGGCGGATTGGCACTTCCACCAAGTCGTCGAAGAATTATTGCACGACCTCGTCTGCAGGCTCCTGCCAAGTTGGCACAATCCCGTGCGAGTCGCACTCCGGCATCATTGGACGGATGCGGTCGAGCGCGGAATTGTTGCACAAAGGCACGACGCCCCCCGGCAACCTGAACACCTTAGGATGCTGGGGGTCATATTTGAACAGCTCCTGCAGCATCGCGTTGAGCTCCAGGACTGTGAAGTTGTAATTGAGGCCTGGCCGCAGCCTCATGATGTCTGCCGCGTTCTTGAACTCCCAAGTGGGCCTCCCCCGTTCCTGCAGGGGGGCGATGCGGCGGCGAAGGAAGTCTGCGCCAACAGCGCCAACAGTAAGCCCGGCAAGCCTCAGGCGCAGGATCCTGGTGACGGCAATCTTCAGCCTGGCGTCCTCCGGAGCCATATCACTCCAATCGCTGCCGCGTGCTACTGGGGTTCGGCGTCGGATGGTAAATGGCTGCGGGCTCTCCTCGTCAATCCAGCACCAATCAGCTCTCCACTCCTCCCACTTGCCGCGGAATTCTCCCTCCAGATAGGTCTCTTTCTTGCCGGGCCTTGAGATCCAGGCAATCCCGCCGGATAGAGGCTCTCCTCTCTCTACTAGGGGTATGAAAAAGTGGCGGAAGAGGGCTACGTTGGGAAGGACTCCGACAAAGTTTTCGCAGAGGTGTGCGAAAACTGCCATTGTCAGGACGGCGTTGGGGGTGAAGTCAAGGAGATGGAATCCATAGGTGTTCATGATGTCGCAGAAGAAATCAGAAAAGGGCGGGCAGAGCCCGCAATAGAAGAATAATGCGAAGAAGGGGTACCCATTTGGAGCCTTCTTCCAAGCGGCGGCGGGGAGAACCTTTGTGCGTGGATGCGCGCGCGTCTCCGCCGACCAGAACAGATAGTAGTTCTCCCTCAGCTCCTTCGCGCCGAGCTTGGGGGGGGGGGGGAAACGGACCGCTCCTTCCGCAGCGCCGCGAGCCGCTGCGCCTCGGTCGTCTTCACGGTCTTCCCCTTGTCGGCTTTTCGAGCCATGGCGGAAGTAGTGGAGGAGGTCGACGGCGTTGGTGGTGCTAGTGGCGATGGGGGGCGGAGAGCTGCTCTCTCTCTCTCTCAGCTTTGGGGAGGCAAGGGAGCGGCGGAGATTTCTGAGATTGGGAACGGCAACGGGCGAGTGGGCCAACTGCCCCTGTTTCCCCTGCTTATAAAGGGGGAGGGGGCGGACGTTCCGCATTTCTGAATAAAGAAACCCCCACGACCTCTCCCACGACGCTGCATTCAACGCGTGCCGTTCGGGGAGGGCGTGGTGGATACGGAGTGAGATACGGCGTAACCTAGGCCGCGCGTGCCCGTGCCCTATTTTGGGCCTGGCCCAACAGCGCTCGGCACCGTGTATGGCCCAGGCCCGGGGGCTCCTGTCGGTGTACTAGAGTAGGGGTACCCTAGTATCCCGAACTTGTGCACGGGCAGTCGCAGCATCCCGCGGCAAGGCTTGCCGGGTGACCGCCAAGATCCTTCGTGGTTCCTTTGGAGCCATTCAAGAACAAAGTGTCCAAGTCAAGAAGACAAGACCCCGGCAAGAGGAGCTTGCTGGGAAGGCTAACAAAAACATCCCAAGACCCCGGCAAGAGGAGCTTGCCGGGAAGGCCACTCAAGGCATTTCAAGGAACTTGCCGCGGCGCAGCACGCGTTCCGGCAAGACCCGGTGAGCGACAAGCTCCCGGACGCGACAAGACAACGACCGCGGCAAGGCGCTTGCCGCGGCAAGCCACCTCTCCGCGCCCGCGCTCCAGCACATCCACAAACGTGTCGCTCTGGGGCCCTTCCAGGCATACGTGGCGGAAGGCTGTGCAGCTAGGGACGTGCGGTGGCAAGCGGCGCTGACAAGATCGCCATCGTGGCGAACGGTGGCATCCCTGGCGGTCCCTTTTCGCACTGTTTAGGTGACACAGACGGGCATTTAAGACCCTTGTCCCCTGCCGTCAGGGTTAGGTATGATACACTGTAGCAGGTAGCTGTGCCTACCACAGCACCTTTCCATTTTTGCCCTTTACCTCCGTTGCCACCTGTCGGTAGCCCCTTGAGCATATAAAAGGAGGCCCGTGTGCAACGTAGAGGGGGGTTAGCCAGTTCGAACACTCACGCTCGGTCTTGCTAGCTGCTGGTGTGTACTGTAGCACTCCGCGCTCCCGAGCTAGAAATCAATACAAAACCACAAAGCAGGAGTAGGGTTTTACACATCCGTGTGGCCCGAACCTGGGTAAATCGCTCGCGTGCATCGCCTCGATTTGCTCTTTGCACGATCTCCGCCCCTGCCGAACCGAAAGGGACCCGGCCCGCCGGTCCCATAGGTGCCCGTGGATCAGTACCCCGGCAAAGGTACTGTAATGAACTCATTCTTTATTTATATTGGTGTTAAACCTACTGTATTCCAACTTCCCTATGGATTATAAACTATTTTACTAGCCATAGATTCATCAAAATAAGCAAACAACACACGAAAAACAGAATCTGTCAAAAACAGAACAGTCTGTAGTAATCTGTAACTAGGGCAAGATCTGGAACCCCAAAAATTCTAAAATAAATTTATGGACGTGAGGAATTTATCTATTAATCATCTGCAACAAGAATTAACTAAGTAGCACTTTCCAAATAAAAATGACAGCAGTTCTCGTGAGCGCTAAAGTTTCTGTTTTTTACAGCAAGTTCAACAAGACTTTCCCCAAGTCTTCCAAACGGTTCTACTTGGCACAAACACTAATTAAACAAAAAAACACAACCAAAACACAGTATAAATAATTTATTTATTACTAAACAGGAGCAAAAAGCAAGGAATAAAAATAAAATTGGGTTGCCTCCCAACAAGCGCTATCGTTTTACGCCCCTAGCTAGGCATAACAAGCAAGAATAGATCTAGGTATTGCCATAATAGTAAGATAGATTATTAAAACTCATTTCATATTATCTACGTTCGGCAGCAAGTTTTCTTTGAGGCAAGCAAAAGTAATCAAAAGGCCTAAATTTAACGGGACAAAAGTCCCCAAGATCAACCTTGGGAGGTATAGGTTCCTCCTTTGGTCCTTCATAATGCACAACCAATCCATCATTATAAACATTCTTTTGCCAGAACTTTGTGAGCCTATATTCAAGAGAATATCCTAGTTCATTATTTCGAATAGCCAAATCATCATTAAGTTCAGAAACTCTATCAACTAAAACATTGGTAGGAACCATTTTTCTAAGATTTTCATTGAAAGCAACATAGTCTAGAGATTGAAAATGCATTATTTCTTCTTGATCAAAGAGGATAGCCTCTATGGGAGGACGATAAGCATCCACCCTATAATGCGCAAAGATTTCTTTGGCTTCTTTTATTATGAATCTAAACTCATGAGCCAAAAAGATAGTAGCGGCACGCTTAACAGAAGAATGCTCAATATTAGAAAATTCCAGAAAAATCCTTTGTATGGAAGGATGCATGTGCATGAATTGTCTTTCAAGTTCAACTACAAGCATGGCAATAGCGTCCGCAAGAATACTAGTTCTGTGAAGGATAGAACTACCCATAGAAGGTAAAGCACCGGCACAAGTAAAGAAATCTTGAATAACTCCTTTTCCAATAATATTATCACTACCAACACGGATTTTTTTGTATGAAAGATGGTAGGTTCTTTAGCAGGAGCATCAGAATTTTTCATGATATTATTACTGTCCATATCGACAATAATTTCCCCAATTTCAGACATAGAGGCAGAAGATAAAGGACTTGACATAACGACAAGCTAGCAAACTAATACACAAGCAAACAAAAAGCAAACGGGCAAAAAGAGGCAAATAGAGAGGGAGGATAGAGAGAGAGGGTGAATAAAACGGCAAGGGTGAAGTGGGGGAGAGGAAAACGAGAGGCAAATGGCAAATAATGTAATGCGGGAGATAGGGATTGTGATGGGTACTTGGTATATTGACATTTGCGCAGAATCCCCGGCAACGGCGCCAGAAATTCTTCTTGCTACCTCTTGAGCACTGCGTTGGATTTCCCCGAAGAGGAGAGGATGATGTAGCAAAGTAGCGTAAGTATTTCCCTCAGTTTTTGAGAACCAATGTATCAATCCAGTAGGAGGCTACGCGCGAGTCCCCACGCGCTTAGGGGTTGTCAATCCCTTCACGGTCACTTACGAAAGTGAGATCTGATAGAGATGATAAATAATATTTTTGGTATTTTTGGTATGGAGATGCAAAGTAAAAAGTAAAAGCAAAGCAATAATAAAGTGATGGAGATTGATATGATGAGAAAGAGACCCAGGGGCCATAGGTTTCACTAGTGGCTTCTCTCAAGAGCATAAGTATTCTACGGTGGGTGAACAAATTACTGTTGAGCAATTGACAGAATTGAGCATAGTTATGAGAATATCTAGTTATGATCATGTATATAGGCATCATGTCCGAGACAAGTAGAGCGACACATGTCTGCATATACTACTATTACTCCACTCATCGACCGCTATCCAGCATGCATCTAGAGTATTAAGTTAAAAACAGAGTAACGCCTTAAGCAAGATGACATGATGTAGAGGGATAGTTTCATGCAATATGATAAAAAAACATCTTGTTATCCTCGATGGAAACGATACAATACGTGCCTTGCTGCCCCTTCTGTGACTAGGAAAGGACACCGCAAGATCGAACCCAAAGCTAAGCACTTCTCCCATGGCAAGAAAAACCAATCTAGTAGCCCAAACCAAACTGATAATTCAAAGAGACTTGCAAAGATAACCAATCATACATAAAAGAATTCAGAGAAGATTCAAATATTATTCATAGATAGACTGGATCATAAACCCACAATTCATCGGTCTCAACAAACACACCGCAAAAAGAAGATTACATCGAATAGATTTCCACAAGAGAGGGGGAGAACATTGTATTGAGATCCAAAAAGAGAGAAGAAGCCATCTAGCTACTAACTATGGACCCGCAGGTCTGAAGTAAACTACTCACACTTCATCGGAGGGGCTTGGATGATGATGTAGAAGTCCTCCGCGATCGATGCCCCCTCCGGCGGAGCTCCGGAACAGGCCCCAAGATGGGATCTCGTGGATACAGAAAGTTGCGGCGGTGGAATTAGGTTTTTGGCTCCGTCCCCGATCGTTTGGGGTACGTAGGTATATATAGGAGGAAGGAGTACGTCGGTGGAGCTTCGAGGGGCCCACAAGGCAGGGGCGCACCCTCCACCCTCGTGACCGCCTCGTGGCTTTCTTGATGGAGGGTCCAAGTCTCCTGGATCTTATCTGATGAGAAAATCACGTTTCCGAAGGTTTCATTCCATTTGGACTCCGTTTGATATTCTGTTTCTCCTCAACACTGAAATAGGAAAAAACAGCAATTCTGGGCTGGGCCTCCGGTTAATAGGTTAGTCCCAAAAATAATATAAAAGTGGAAAATAAAGCCCAATATAGTCCAAAACAGTAGATAATATAGCATGGAGCAATCAAAAATTATAGATACGTTGGAGGCGTATCACCATCCCCGGCGATTTCTGGGTCGTGTGGGAAGGATACCCTATCACATACACTCACTTGGCGGCGGTTCTAAATGCCGTTGCGGAAAGGGGTAAAAACCCGTTTGTTTAGCACCGACGCGCACCAGTGACAGTAGATATGATCAACATAGTGATGTCCACCATTGAAAACTACTCCATCTCATGTGATGATCGGACATGGTTTAGTTGATATGGATCACGTGATCACTTAGATGATTAGAGGGATGTCTATCTAAGTGGGAGTTCTTAAGTAATATGATTAATTGAACTTTAATTTATCATGAACTTAGTACCTGATAGTATTTTGCATGTCTATGTTATTGTAGATAAATGGCATGTGTTGTTGTTCCGTTGAATTTTAATGTGTTCCTAGAGAAAGCTAAGTTGAAAGATGATGGTCGCAACTACACCAATTGGGACCGTAACTTGAGGATTATCCTCATTGCTGCATAGAAGAATTACGTCCTGGAAGTACCGCTAGGTGCCAAACCCGCTGCAGGAGCAACTCCAAATGTTATGAACACCTGGCAGAGCAAAGCTGGTGACTACTCGATAGTTCAGTGTGCCATGCTTTACGGCTTAGAACCGGGACTTCAACGATGTCTTAAACATCATGGAGCATATGAGATGTTCCAGGAGTTGAAGTAAATATTTCAAGCAAATGCCCAGATTGAGAGATATGAAGTCTCCAATAAGTTCTACAGCTGCAAAATGGAGGAGAATAGTTCTGTCAGTGAACACATACTCGGAATGTCTGGGTATCACAATCACTTGACTCAGCTGGGAGTTAATCTTCTGGTTGATAGTGTCATTGACAGAGTTCTTCAATCACTGCCACCAACCTACAAAAGCTTTGTGATGAACTATAATATGCAAGGGATGGATAAGACAATTCCCGAGCTCTTCGCGATGCTAAAGGTTGTGGAGGTAGAAATCAAGAAGGAGCATCAAGTGTTGATGGTCAACAATACCACCAGTTTCAAGAAGAAGGGAAAAGGGAAGAAGGGGAACTTCAATAAGAACGGCAAACAAGTTGCTGCTCAAGTGAAGAAGCCCAAGTCTGGACCTAAGCCATAGACTGAGTGCTTCTACTTCAAAGGGACTGGTCACTGGAAGTGGAACTGCCCCAAGTATTTGGCGGATAAGAAGGATGGCAAAGTGAAAGGTATATTCGATATACATGTTATTAATGTGTACCTTACTAATGCTCGCAGTAGCACCTAGGTATTTGATACTGGTTCTGTTGCTAATATTTGCAACTCAAAATAGGGGCTATAGATTAAGCGAAGATTGGCTAAGGACGAGGTGACGATGCGCGTGGGAAATGCTTCCAAAGTCGATGTGATCGTCGTCGGCACGCTACCTCTACATCTATCTTCAGGATTAGTTTTAGACCTAAATAATTGTTATTTGGTGCCATCATTAAGCATGAACATTATATCTGGATCTTGTTTAATGCGAGACGGATGTTCATTTAAATCAGAGAATAATGGTTGTTCTATTTATATGAGTAACATCTTTTATGGTCATGCACCCTTAATGAGTGGTCTATTTTTACTAAATCATGATAGTAGTGATACACATATTCATAGTATTGAAGCCAAAAGATATAAGTTTAATAATGATAGTGCAACTTATTTATGGCACTGTCGTTTAGGTCATATTGGTGTAAAGCGCATGAAGAAACTCCATGCTGATGGGCTTTTGGAATCACTTGGTGCTTGCGAACCATGCCTCATGGGCAAGATGACTAGGACTCCATTCTCCGGTACAATGGAGAGAGCAATAGACTTGTTGGAAATAATACATACTGATGTATGCAGTTCGATGAGTGTTGATGCTCGCGGAGGGTATCGTTATTTTCTGAACTTCACAGATGATTTGAGCAGATATGGGTATGTCTACTTGATGAAACATAAGTCTGAAACATTTGAAAAGTTCAAAGAATTTTAGAGTGAAGTGGAAAATCATTGTAACAAGAAAATTAAGTTTCTACGATGTGATCGTGGAGGTGAATATTTGAGTTATGAGTTTGGTCTTCATTTGAAACAATGCGGAATAGTTTCGCAACTCACGCCACCTGGAACACCACAACGTAATGGTGTGTCCGAACATCGTAACCGCACTTTATTAGATATGGTGCGATCTATGATGTCTCCTACTGATTTACCGCTATTGTTTTGGGGTTATGCTTTAGAGACGACTGCATTCACGTTAAATAGAGCACCATCTAAATCCATTGAGACGACACCATATGAACTATGGTTTGGCAAGAAACCCAAGTTGTCGTTTCTTAAAGTTTGGGGCTGCAATGCTTCTGTGAAAAAGTTTCAACCTGATAAGCTCGAACCCAAATCGGAGAAATGTGTCTTCATAGGATACCCAAAGGAGACTGTTGGGTACACCTTCTATCATAGATTCGAAGGCAAAAAAATCGTTGCTAAGAATGGATCCTTTCTAGAGAAGGAGTTTTTTCGAAATAAGTGAGTGGGAGGAAAGTAGAACTTGATGAGGTAATTGTACCTGCTCCCTTATTGGAAAGTAGTTCGTCACAGAAATCATTTCCAGTGATTCCTACACCAATTAGTGAGGAAGCTAATGATGATGATCATGAAACTTCTAATCAAGTTACTACCGAACCTCGTAGGTCAACCAGAGTAAGATCCGCACCAGAGTGGTACAGTAATCCTATTCTGGAGGTCATGTTACTTGACCATGACAAACCTTCAAACTATGTGGAAGCAATGATGAGCCCAGATTCCGTGAAATGCTTGAGGCCATGAAATCTGAGATGGGATCCATGTATGAGAACAAAGTATGGACTTCGGTTGACTTTCCTGATGATCGGCAAGCCATAGAGAATAAATAGATCTTTAAGAAGAAGACTGACGCTGACGGTAATATTACTGTCTACAAAGCTCGACTTGTTGCAAAAGGTTTTCGAAAAGTTCAAGGAGTTGACTAGGATGAGACCTTCTCACCCGTAGCGATGCTTAAGTCCGTCAGAATCATGTTAGCAATTGCCACATTTACAATTATGAAATTTGGCAAATGGATGTCAAAACTGCATTCCTTAATGGATATCTTAAAGAAGAGGTGTATATGATGCAACCAGAAGGTTTTGTCGATCCAAAAGGTGCTAACAAAGTGTGTAAGCTCCAACGATCCATTTATGGACTGGTGCAAGCATCTCGGAGTTGGAATCTACGCTTTGATAGTGTGATCAAAGCATACGGTTTTATACAGACTTTTGGAGAAGCCTGTATTTACAAAAAAGTGAGTGGGAGCTCTGTAGCATTTCTGATATTATATGTGGATGACATATTGTTGATTGGAAATGATACTGAATTTCTAAATAGCATAAAAGGATACTTGAATAAGAATTTTTCAATGAAAGACCTCGGTGAAGCTTCTTATATGTTGGGCATCAAGATCTATAGACATAGATCAAGACGCTTAATTGGACTTTCACAAAGCACATACCTTGATAAAGTTTTGAAGAAGTTCAAAATGGATCAAGCAAAGAAAGGGTCCTTACCTGTGTTACAAGGTGTGAAGTTGAGTCAGACTCAATGCCCGACCATTGCAAAAGATAGAGAGAAAATTAAAGTAATTCCCTATGCTTCGGCCATAGGTTCTATCATGTATGCAATGCTGTGTACCAGACCTGATGTGTGCCTTGCTATTACTTTAGCAGGGAGGTACTAAAGTAATCCATTAGTGGATCACTGGACACTGATCTCATCCTGAATACATGAAAAGGACTAAGGATATGTTTCTTGTTTATGGATGTGACAAAGATCTCATCGTAAACGGTTACATCGATGCAAGCTTTGACACTGATCTGGATGACTCTAAGTCACAAACCGGATATGTATTTATATTGAATGGTCGAGCTGTCAGTTGGTGCAGTTCCAAGCAGAGCGTCGTGGCGGGGTCTACGTGTGGAGCGGAGTACATAGCTGCTTCGGAAGAAGCAAATGAAGGAGTTCATATCCGATGTAGGTGTTATACCTAGTGCATCGGGTCTAATGAAAATCTTTTGTGACAATACTGGTGCAATTGCCTTGGCAAAGGAATCCAGATTTCATAAGAGAACCAAGCACATCAAGAGACGCTTCAATTCTAGCCACGATCAAGTCAAGGAGGGAGACATAGAAATTTGCAAGATACATACGGATCTGAATGTTGCAGACCCACTGACTAAGCCTCTCTCATGAGCAAAACATGATCAGCACCAAGACTCCATGGGTGTTAGAATCATTACAATGTAATCTAGATTATTGACTCTAGTGCAAGTGGGAGACTAAAGGAAATATGCCCTAAAGGCAATAATAAAGTTGCTATTTATATTTCCTTATGTCATGATAAATGTTTATTATTCATGCTAGAATTAACCGAAAACTTAGTACATGTGTAAATACATAGACAAACAGAGTGTCACTAGTATGCCTCTACTTGACTAGCCCGTTAATCAAAGATGGTTAAGTTTCCTAGCCATAGACATGAGTTGTCATTTGATGAACGGGATCACATCATTAGAGAATGATGTGATTGACATGACCCATCCATTAGCTTAGCACTTTGATCATTTAGTTTATTGCTATTGCTTTCTCTATAACTTATACATGTTCCTATGACTATGAGATTATGCAACTCCCGAATACTGGAGGAAGACTTAGTGTGCTATCAAACATCACAACCTAACTGGGTGATTATAAAGATGCTCTACAAGTGTCTCCAATGGTGTTTGTTGAGTTGGCATAAATCGAGATTAGGATTTTTCACTCCGTGTATCGAAGAGGTATCTCTGGGCCCTCTCGGTAATGCACATCACTATGAGCCTTGCAAGCAATGTGACTAGTGAATTAGTCATGGGATGATGCATTACGGAACGAGTAAAAAGACTTGTCGGTGACGAGACTGAACTAGGTATGATGATACCGACAATCGAATATCGGGCAAGTAACATACCGATGACAAAGGGAACAACGTATGTTGTTATGCGGTTTAACCGATAAAGATCTTCGTAGAATATGTAGGAACCAACTAGTACAAATGCCCGTGCGTTGCAACGGGCGATAAATTTAATAGTACTCGGTCCTTTTCAACACTTATTATATTCAATTTTGACCAACTTCAGTGAACATGGGTCCTCAACTATCACTTTTCAGTAAAAGTCTCCCTAACATCGTTTGTTAGTATGTTTTTTGGCTATGCACTTTCATCCCATGAGGATAAGTAGGTGGGGAATTCCGAAAATTCATTCTGGCTCTAGTTAGCACATGATCTAGCGTGCCAAAAAATAAAATTTACAAATATAAAAAAATATGAAAAAATAGATAGGTTCATTGTCACACCCAAATGGTACATGCAAACTTACAGGGGAAAACTTAAGCATGTTGACTTGTGGGGAAAAAGTCAAACGCCAAATTTTACACTTAATTTTATTTTTTTCACCGACGAAGCACTATTATCCCATATGGCATGAAAATTGTCAAGCACGCTTGCTACACTAATATGAACATGTAGTAAAAATTTAGGATTTTTAAATTTTATTTTGATTTTCCTGTTCATTACAGAGAATATGCTCCCAGAGTCAAATATCCGTGTCCAGGGAATTACTTCTTTTTGGAAAACGAAGAAAACAATGGCTCGATGCCATATGTACATTTGGTAGGCCCACTTTGGTCTGCCCGGGGTGTTTCAATAGTGAGTGGAGAAAATGAAAAGGCCAAACTGAATCCATCTGGCCATTCCAGCCCACGAGCACTTCCTCTTGCACCTCCTCACTTCCACAGCACCACATGCAGCATACCCCTAAAAAAAACAAGCAGCAGACTCGTCTAGGGTTATCCCGCCGCCGCCGTCCACCGATGGGGCTCGCCGTCGCTGGGGTGTGGTACTGCAGCCTTCGTTTCTTGATGGAGAATAGCGTCGGCTTCCTCCTTCTAGATGTTTGCATTGCTCGTCCTCCTGGCCGACCTCGCATGTGCACCGCCACCTTGTTGCCATCCCGGCGAGCGTCCCGACAGCCGCCGCTTGCCTCTTCATTCTCCGCCCTGCCTGGCTGCCCTCCGCCTCCGCCTGCTTCCATGACGTTGCCTCCAATATTGTAAAGGTAATGCGTGCCATTTCCCTTCTTCTCTCTTTACTTCCTCTCCGGATCTCCCAATCTCCTTCAGTCCCACCCCGTCACCCCCTATATGCGGTTGGTGGAGGAGCAGCTTATTCCCTATGCTCCAACCTTGGTTAGTTGTGGCAGTAGTAGCATAGTAGCAGATTCAGATTTGCTTTGGTGGCTAGCTTTTGACACTTTTTGATTAGTTACTAAATAATGTGTATGGCACAATTGATAGCACGTAGTCAGCATGAGAAATATCTCTATTGGCCGCTAGTACACTGCTTACATGTTCAAGCATCTTAATCCTGACGAAACAGAGCATCACAATTTCCTCAAAAATATGCAACGCTACACTATGCAGGGTTTCAATCCATTATGAAATTGTCAGATATTTTCTTACAATGTGAAAGTGATATGTATTTTCTTACAATGTGTCAGATATTTTTCAGGTTTCTTGGACTTAGATAAAGTGATGTTTAGAAAAATCAGTGCAACAACATCAGCTCCAAGGCGAGAAATATGTCTCTGTATTGACTGGTAAGTCTCAATTTCACCTTAGCTACCCATCGTTGGTAAATTTACATATATAGATTGTATAACCATAATAGAGATCATCAAAGTGATAAAATATTTGAATAAAAATTAATAATTTATTGGACATATTATATAAATAAATATCAATGAATAAGTTAGTGGTTCAGAACATGAAGACATCCTCCTTCAAGACGATCAAGTAGTTCTGTATTCTAACTCCGAAGTTGACAGCTTGATTGTCCTGAAGAATGCAAGAAGTAATTTTAAGGTTAGAAAATTAGAGATTCAATGTGTAATACAAATTATTAAGTTGGTCATGAATGAATGTACTAAGTTGAAACTGAATTTATAAACACAAAATTGAAAAATTGCATTACCTATTTGGTCAAGACTTCTGTGTAGACAATATTCTTTGTGTATGTATTGCTTGTACTGATCCTATTCTTCCTTTTCTTCTTCTCCTTTGTGTATGTGTCACCTTTATTTTTTTTATTTGTCCCCTTGTTCACATCATGTGTACCTGTTAGTACCTTTATGTCTGATGTCGCGGTTGCTCTAGAAAGCGTGACATATAATTGACCATGTGAGAAAACAAGCTCAGGCACATAGACAACGACAGTTGGTATTGTCTGGCCTTGTGATTTGTTTATTGTCATTGCAAAACTGAGTCTGACTGGAAACTGTTTTCTCTTGAAACTGAATGGGAACATGTCATCGTCAGATGGGCATAATGGTATCCGAGGCAAGAAAACTCACATTCCAGAGTGCTGCCTACCACAATCTCTGCATCAATTGCATTTTTCTGAAATCCATGTACGACCAGTCTGGTGCCGTTGCAGAGCCCATTAGCAGGGTCGATGTTCCTGAGTAGTATGATTGGACAATTTTTTTATCTTCAGCATATGTGGAGGCAGTCCATTTGGGGTTAGGGTGTTTAGGAATTATGGTGGATAGTAGTTATGTGGGTCGTCTTCTACAGAATCGAAGTTGTGGTACACCATCTCCTCCCCTGGAAGCGATCAATCATATTTAGGTTGATCTTGTCTACGCAGTCATTCCTTGTGGATAAAATTGCTCTTGACGTGATGTACTTTCAATCTTTTAGGTAAGCATTTCCCGTTTGGTAGATACTATCAATAAGTCTATCCAGGCCGATATCATCCCTCTTATTTGGCACACATATACTTGTAGGTAGAAGTATTTCACCATCATCATTTGTCTTCTCGGTTCCGTTTCCAATGCATAGTGGGTATTCTACGAACCATGGGTCATTTGAGCCCTCATGTTGTGCACAAGCTTCAATTGACGCATGTAATTCCAGAGCTCCGACCTGCATAGTGATGCATCTACTATCTGGGCTCTTGTTCCCTTTCAGACAATAGGTAGCACTTGTCTAAAATCTCCCCCAAATACAATCGTTTTTCCACCAAATGGAAGATCTAGTCTATCCATTATGTCCTGCATGCTTTTGTCTAGCGCCTCCACTGCCTGTCTCTTTGTCATAGATGCTTCATCCCAGATTATTAGTGATGCTGCTTGGAGTAGCTTTGCTGTCCCACTCTGTTTTGTGAAGCTACAAATAGCTCCATCATCTATTTTTAGTGGAATCTTGAACCTCGAGTGTGCGGTCCTCCCTCCAGGCATTATGGAAGCAGCAACACCGGAAGTGGTTGTTGCCACGGCAATCTTGCCTTGTCCGCGTATTGTGGCCAAGAGCGCCCTATAAAGAAAAGTTTTTCCTGTGCCTCCCGGCCCATCGACAAAGAATATACCTCCTCTTTGGCGGTCAACCGTGGCTAGGATTTCGTCGTAGGCCTTCCTCTGCTCGATGTTTAGGTTTTTATGCAACGATACGTCCTCAGGGTCAACCTCGATGGAGGTCTCCTCAACGATCTCCCTAAGTATGTCGTTGGTCGTCTCATGTCGTTTGTCGATCTCTAGAAGAGGAAATGATTCTATGTCTTTTCCCATTGAGTGCAACATGTCCCTGATATTTCTCAGCACCATCTGTTCGATTGTGTGCTTGCATTTGCAGTTTCTGCTGTAGTCTTCTGACATTGCATCAAGGTGTTTGTTCCATAGGCCACGTACGTCACTGGGTTCGCAGAAAACCAAGATTGTCGCGAATAGCCTTCGTAGTGATGATGGCATTCGAAACAACTCTGCTTCTGTCATGCAGTCATCTAGTGTGTTGTCTGCCTCGATGAGCCCCCGTTTTTCTGCAGCTTCACAGAAGGTTGGCATTACTTGTATGTTGACTATTCGTAGGTCTTCATAGCTGGTGGCGCCTGGAACGTGGTTTAGGAGTACTCGAAGATAATATTGTTCTCCTTCAGTCGGGTGTGCCGAGACCATCCTGCCAACCTGGAACACAGCGTCTCGTTTCCTCTCCTGCCAAAACTTCCCTTGTCTTTGCCAAGTATAATATTCCGGAAAGTCTCTGTATAGTATGCCTCGTGCTTTCTCATGTAAGTTGTTTGCTTCAAAGTACGCAGTCAACATTGATCTTTATGTGCCATCACGGTCGATAATATTCTTTATTTTTTCCATGCCATGGTATGAAACCATGTGCATATTTGGAAGATGTAGCTGCAGTTGCAAGACTGGTGGGTGTATTTTGCTTAATTCGAAGCCATATATTCTCCATAGTGCTTCCGGAGGTGTCACCCACCGCGCATCTCTATACTGTTTAATCTCGTCAATTTTGACTTCGTCCACTTTGTCAGTTACAGATACAGATACTCGATCATGTCCCTTATAGATGTATTTGAACAAGTACTTAACGGCTTTAATGCTCGAGCATATCTCAACATTTATGTGGCAGTTGAACATCCGCAAAAGATATGGGTTGTAAGGAACCACCCACCTATTATCCAGTTGGCATTTTCGTACCGTTTCAGTCCGACCATCATTGCGTCTCCTATACAGTGGGCAGGAGTCCTTTCCTTGGATTGTAGTTTCATTAAATGGCCTTGGATAATTGTTCTTGCATGACGGATGATTCTTTGTGCATGGAAAAAATTTATTCAATGCACCGCAAGGATCATGCATCATATGTTTGATTACCATTTTGTATAACTCTGGGTACTTGTGCTTGTTCGGGAGCTCAGCGGAGATGATTCGGTCATACTGTTCTGGACATGTGTATTTGTATTTTCCAGTCATGATGAGCAAAAAGTGAGCATGGGCTATGTCGATTCTATATCCGGCATATCTCGTAGCAGGGGTCCTAAGCTAGGCGTCTTGGAGCGATGGTAACACGGACATGGGGTTTTACCCAGGTTCGGGCCCTCTTGATGCAGGTAAAACCCTACATCCTTCTTTTGATTGTATTCATATGGGGATAGTACATAATACAAGTATCTACCACGAGATTGTAGTAATGAATATGAGATGTCTATTGACTAGCCTAGCCTCGGTTTATATAACACACCAGAGGCCTAGGGTTTAGGAGAGTCCTCGTCTTGAGCGCCAAGTCTTTGTGGGATCTCCCTTGTATACGGCATGGGCTGTCCGAACTGGCCCAATAGTGAACCGCCATGGGGGTCCTCGGCCCGACCCACTGGTCGGGAGACGACATGGTGAGTACCCCCCTAGTCCAGGACACCGTTAGTAGCCCCCTGAACCGGTCTTCAAGTTGGGGACGCTCCTCGATTCTTCCAAAGTGTTCTTCATCTTCGGTCGTTGGTCTTGAAAACTAGTTCAACAAATCTTATCATCTTCGATCTTGAGCATCGCCGAAGTGCATCCGAAGAGTTTACACGTCGGGTATCCAAGGAGCCCCTTTAAGTTTGCGTCCTTTATCAATGCCTTTTTATTTTTATGCCACACCTTGGGTTTGAAGTTGTTCCCGGGCGGCAGCGTCCGAGCTCCAACGCCGAACTACATTCGAGGTATCTTTTGCAGCCGAGCACCAACGTCGGAATGTACCCGAGCTCCAACGTCGGACTATGTCCAAGCTCCAACGCCGGGCTTTATCTGAGCTCCAACGTCGGACTGTGTCCAAGCTCCAATGTCGGACTGTGTCCAAGCTCCAACGCCGGACTGTGTCCAAGGTGCCATAGATCATCTTGGTTCAAAAAAAGTTGAAGGAGTTTAGCCGAGCTTAATGCCGGAAATGCCCTTTATGGAGCCAGCCACTGGCGCCCGAGCTTTATGCCGGACTGCTTCCGAGGTGGTGCACCACCCCGACTGTGGGCCGATTTTTTTGTCAATATTTTTGATTGGTGCAATTTATTCTCGGCCGAGATATATAGCCAGTGGCCCTCAAGGTGTGTATCGGTCTAAAACCCGAGATGCACCTGAAGGATGACATAAGACCGCTGATCCCAATAGCCCCTGAGACTCAGGTTGATTCGCAAAATCGGCCTGAGGATCAACTCTTAGCTCGGCAGAATACTTCGGGACACAAAAAGCAGTGTGCAAAGTCCTCGAGACTCAGGTTGGGTGTGGCCGACCAACCTGAGGATCATAATCTCCTCGAAAACTATATTGCACTTAAATTTTCTGCATTGGATTGCCAATGCAGTAGCCCCCCCTAGAATTGGGTTGGGCAACATGGCCGACCCTAGGATCGTACCTCCTCGGGAACTAGTTCAACTGTCATGTATGTTTTGACAATACCGAGGTGGGGTTCGGCAGAAAAGATGTCGAACTGTAGTTTTAGAAAAGAGTTTCATGCCGAAAACCTCAACCAAGAGAATGTCCTGCTTCCTGAAAGGAAAACATAAAATAGGTAAAAAGATGTTATAAGCCCAAAGGCCAAAAACATGCGTAAAAAACTTTGCGTCTAGATTGAATCAAGCTATTTTGGTGCCAATAAGAAATTGGTCTTAAAATTGTACTTCCGTCATGCTTTGACATGACACATCTGATCTCTAGACTTCAAGTGGGTCAGCCCTCGGCTTCAACCTCCCTATCCCGAAGGCGGAGTGTTTCTCAGGCCAGTTTAGCGAACTAAACGCGAGCGGCTTTAGAGAGAAACCAGGCTACCCGGCTATTGATCATACACTTGAGTCGATAAAGGAGTGGTAGGAAAAGATTTTGCAACGACTAAAAAGAAAACATCTATTACAAAACTACTCATATTAATTTAAGAGCCCCCAAGTGATTTGGGTAAAAGAAATTTATGTATAATGATTGTATGTACCGAAGTACTTATATCATATATGTGTTCATCCAAACTTTAAACGCGTCTTAACCGACCGTCGGCTTCTCCCTCTTCGGACAAGGGCCGAAAAGTGTTATGTACTCCACCTGTCGAGAATATCGACGGTGTTTCCGATAACCAGGCAATCAGGCCATAAGGCTATAACAGACAAAGCGCGCTCAGGGAACTTATGCTATATTACTGATGAAGTGTAAGAAGCATCTTCGAAGAAAATAGTACCTCCATCGGTACCTTTCTTCGGTTGCTCATTGTTACTATGAGACTTGTGCAATAGATTTTTTGTATTCATGAGTTCCGTTGTGTGCCGACCATGATTGAAAACAATAAGAGCACTAGCTTTCGACTTCACCCAGTCTGAGGCCCGAGCTCGGATGACCCGATCGTGACAATCATAGAGGTGCTCCCTTTACTCCCTAGCCGAACAATTGGGAACGTAGGGGTAAACACAGGAGCAAGGCAACCCAGCTTGCGGAACACATAAGTCAACATGGTGCATATTGTGGCGTAATACATGAATAAGGAACAAAGCCATACAAGTATAATCATATGCAAGAGGAGAGGCTTTATAAAAGAATCCCCCAAATAAACGGGGTATTTTATTTGAATTTGTTTGTAACAAACAAGGTTTTGACAAAGAAAGTTTTTCGCAAATGACTTTTTGTCAAAAAAGTATAATGCTTGGTCGAACCGAAAAAAATATTTAAAACTTAAATTTTTTTTAGCATGAAAGCGACTTAGCTGGTTAATGTGCTCGGTGTGACGTGGGCCGAGCTTGTAGCGGCTCAAGGTCCCAACCCCCAAACTAGTCTTGACGTACCCGAGCGAAGAGCTCGGCTTGACAAAGTGATAGCATGATGGTGCCAAAGTGCCGAGGGGAAGCCCCCGGTCCAGCTGAGGAAACAGAGTAGTTCGGCAGCGTGACAATGAAGCCCCCACGTCAGTCGACGTGTCAAAACAGGTCGGCATGGTAGACGTCAGTTTGATGAAGCGACCATGCGATAATGGCAACACAGGGTATCACACCATGGTGATAGTGGAATTTGGTTGATAGAGGCGAGAGGACGACTCCGCACGCCGAGGTGACTGCGTGACGCGGCAAAAATCAATTATATGCACACATAAAATAGTGCAAGGCAGAAGTAATAATAAAAAAGTTGCATGATTAATAATTTATGCAAAGTGAGTAATAAAAGAAATATGACCCGTGCGCCGAACACTCAATGAGGTAGAGCTCTCTTAGTGATGTCAAAGTCCCCGAGGCAACCGAACATGTCGGTATGGCAATTCGACCGACAAGGTGATCACGCGAGCCGATTTATGCCGATTGGGACGACATCGTCAGCTTGATGAAGTGACCGTGTGACGTAGTCGAAGTCAATTACCTGCTTAATTAAATAATATAGAGGGGGAATGGAAAAAAGAAAGTCAAATCTCCTTGTGGTTGCGCCAAGCCTAATTCTCTTCGGCTTCAATGGGCGTCATTGCGCCAGGTAATGCGCGGTGTATGTCAATTGTGCCGAGGTCATACCGATAGAATGGCCGCGGACATGCTGACACAGGGACGCGCACTGAGGCGACGGAGCAACTTGATCGATGCAGGCAGGACGACGATGTCGGCCCACAGAGTTGACCGCATGATGCAGTCGAAGTTGATTACCTGCACACATAGAATAATGCACAAAGAAATAATAATAGTTGAAAAAAATTCTTTGCATAATTAAGTTTACGTAAAGTAGATAAAAGAAACATAGCCTGGCGCCTAGGTCAATGAAGACGAAGGGGTGATGGCGTATTTTTTATAGGACAGATTCGGTTACAGATACGGCGGTCGTCAGATGCCTCGATGGCCGGAGTGTCTTCACCTTTGCATGTGTTTGCCCGACCCATGCATTTATTCCTCAGGACCCAGCGCGGCATACGTTAGGCAAGATCATCTGCTAGTTGACCTTTATGGATGCATCTGACTCCGACTAAAGCTAGGGAAAATAAAAAAACTACATCAAAGTGCTCTGGAGCTTCAATGTGAGCGCTAGTCAGATTAGACAAGCACGCTTGCATCAATCAAACGATTGATGTGCCACAACTAGTAGTCCTAGTGGGCTGCCCCATGATTAGATTGATCTGGCAATTAGTGCCAGGCCGCCGCTTCTCCTTGGAGCAGCTTTTTGATATGTCTTGATTTTTCCTCCTGCGATGTACCACGTCTGCCTGATTTTCAAGGAGCCCAGGCGGCCGCTGCGTGACGCATATTCCGATTGCCCGGCGGCGTTCGAGGTCAAAACTGGTATGTAAACAAACATAGTGCAAGACCACAAACAATAAAAATAAATCTGATATACGCGGAATAGATTGAATTAAAATCATAACACCTGGTTTATGCCATCGACCCGTGACGACGCCTAGCAGGCTCTCCATGAAAGCATCAATGTCGGTTCTATATCCAGCGTATCCCATAGTAAGGGTCCTAAGCTAGGCGTCTTGGAGTGATGGTAACACAGGCATGGGGTTTTACCCAGGTTTGGGCCCTCTTGATGAAGGTAAAACCTTACGTCCTACTTTTAATTGTATTCATATGGGGATAGTACATAATACAAGTATCTACCACGAGATTGTAGTAATGAATATGAGATGTCTATTGACTAGCCTGGCCTCGGTTTATATAACACACCAGAGGCCTAGGGTTTAGGAGAGTCCTCGTCTTGGGCGCCAAGTCTTTGTGAGATCTCCCGTGTATACGACATGGGTTGTCCGAACTGGCCCAATAGTGAACCACCATGAAGGTCCTCGGCCTGACCCACTAGTCGGGAGACGACGTGGTGAGTACCAGTAACACCCTTGATGCGACTATAGCTCCAACGTATCGAGGCATGACTTAGAGACATAAACGCATTGAAGGCATATGTCGCAAGTTAGGCAATCTTCACAACATCCCATGTAATATGAATAATAAATGGGAGATAACATAGTTGGCTTACACTCGCCACGTCAATCAAGTACATAAATAACATTACATCATCCAAACACTCATGGCCCGACTACGGCGCCAAAACAAAAGAGAACCCAACATGCGACAACGGTCCCGTTCACCCCCAACTGGGCACCACTACTGATCATCAGGAAAGGAAACATAGTAACGTTGAGAGTCTTCGTCGAACTCCTACTTGAGCTCAAGCGCGTCACCTGGAGCAGAATCATCAGGCCCTGCATCTGGTGTAATAGTAATCTGTGAGCCACAGGGACTCAGCAATCTCGCACCCTCGCGATCAAGACTATTTAAGCTTATAGGCAAGGCAAGGTAAATATATGAGGAGTTGCAGCAAGCGACTAGCAAATATGGTGGCTAACTTATTCGCAAAAGAGAGCGAGAAGAGGAGGCAAAGCGCAAGCGAGAAACTAGAGAACAACCTGCGCAAACATTACTCCAACACTGTGTCCACTTCCCGGACTCCGCCGAGAAGAGGCCATCACGGTAACACACTCAGTTGATTCATTTTAATTAAATTAAGGTTCAAGTTATCTACAACCGGACATTAACAAATTCCCATCTGCCCATAACCGCGGGCACGGCTTTCGAAAGTTCAAATCCCTACAGGGGAGTCCCAACTTAGCCCATGACAAGCTCTCACGGTCAACAAAGGAATAGACCTCCTCCCAAGACGTTCCGATCAGACTCGGTATCTCGGTTCTTCAAGACACTTCGACTGGTTAAAACAAGACCAGCAACACCGCCCGAATGTGCCAAAAAATCCCGATAGGAGCTGCACATATCTCTTTCTCAGGGCACATCAGATGAGCGCTCCATACAACTAAAACCAAACCTCGAGTTTCCCCGAGGGGGCGCTGCACAGGACTCTAGTTTGGACCAACACTCAGAGGAGCACTGGCCCGGGGGGTTTAAAATAAGATGACCTTCGGGCTCCGGAAACCCAAGGGAAAAGAGGCTAGGTGGCAAATGGTAAAAGCAAGGTTGGGCATTTCTGGAGAAGCTTTAATCAAGTCGAACTATCAAGTGGTTCCCATTATAACCCAACCGCGTAAGGAACGCAAAATCCGGGAACATAACACCGATATGACGGAAACTAGGGCGGCAAGAGTGGAACAAAACACCAGGAGAGAGGCTGAGCCTTCCACCCTTTACCAAGTATATAGATGCATTAAGATAACAAGATAATATAATTATATCCCAACAAGTAAATAAATGTTCCAGCAAGGAACGGCCTCCAATCTTCACCTGCAACTAGCAACACTATAAGAGGGGCTGAGCAAAGCGGTAACATAGCAAATCAACGGTTTGCTAGGACATGGTGGGTTAGAGATTTGACATGGCAATTTGTGAGGCTTGAAAGCAAAAGGTAGGCATCGTAGCATTGGAATAGCAAAAGAGCGAGCAAACTAGCATAGCAAAGATAGTAGTGATTTCGAGGGTATGATCATCTTGCCTGCACAGTTGTCAGAGTTGACTGGATCCTCGAAAGCAAACTCAACGGGCTCCTCGTTAGCGAACTCTTCTCCTGGCTCTACCCAAACAAGACAAACAAGCAACAAGGACACAATCCACCACGTGCAAGGATCAAACAAGACGATGCAATGATGATATGCTATGTGGGATGCGATGCAGGATGCATATGCAAGATATGACAGGAAATGCAAGAACCTGGCTTCAACTTGGAAATCCAAGTGCGCCACTGGAAAGATGAGATTAAATCGCTTGTAAACGATATAAAGATCGCCGGAATCGTAGTTACGGTTTGGAAATGGCAAGCGATTCAAATATGGCACCGGTCTGCGATTTACAACAAGTAGCCACCTAAATGCAATGAGATGAACATGCTACAGCACCCAAACATGACCACAAAATACATGGCAGGGATGCATTCAAGATGCTTAACAAAAGTCTAGCACTGAGCTACGGCCAAATCATCCATTAACAGGTTCAAACAAGCATGGCAAAAATGCATATGACAAACAGATCTCAGACTTGTTTGGAATTTCAGATCAGGTAGCTCTCTTCGGAGCAACAAAACTACATGCTACAGGACCTGAACATGGCAAAGTAAAGCATGGCATGGAGCTACTCGAAGAGCTTAACAAAAGTCCCTTAGTGACCTTGAGCCAAAAGGGATCAGAAAATACAATTGCAAGCATGTGAACATAGCAAAAACATAATCAGTTTTCAGACTTAGTGAAAACTGGCACATACTGAAATATAACTAAAGTAGGCATGTTCACGAGCTCGATGCACTCACTACGGTGCAAGTTATGACAAGACAAGCATACACCCATCAAGAATACACAAAATGCAAGCTAGACAATGCAAGACCAATAACATAGCATGCACGGATCAACTACAACATCGTCGGCAAAATTGCAAACAAGTTGACAATCTGCCCAGATTCACAAAGTAGCAAAAGTAGAGCTCGATTGACTCAAGCTAGGGTGCTCCATAATTGCAAATAAAGACATGGATGGATAGAGCACTGCAAGAATAACAAAACATCCTTAGTGATCATCATCAAAAGAGGCACGGATCACTAGGAAACAACATGAACATATGGCATCATGAGATAAATAGATCAAGGACTTAGTGGAATTGCTAAGTCCCTAAAAACAGAATTACCAAGTGCACCACTTTGCAAGCTTGTGCTAGTCACCACACACATCACAAAAATACATGGGTTGCACCTCTGGAAAGATGATAAAACCCTTAACAAAACATATGTAGAACATCAGGGCATATCAAGCACACATTAATCATGGCAAAAATGACAAAAACCTAAATGGAGTAGCAGATCTGACAATTATCTCAAATAGCCCTCTTCTAAGAGCATTTCCGGCATCAAGATGAACTCAAATGAAAATGATGCAATGGAATGAAATGATGTACTCTCTGAGATGAACATTTTGATATGCTATATGCCTAAATCGGAGCTGCGGATGCAAAGTTACGGCACGACGAACATGGGCACATGAGCTAGGGTTTCGGGAGAAAATCAACCGGATCTGGATCTGGATCTCGCCGGTTACTTTTCACCGGGGCGCGACGTTCGAGGTTCGTCGGAGGTGGTGGCCGGTCTTGGCGGGCTCGCCGGCCGGAGGAGGTCGAGGGGCTCGCCGGCGTTGCTCTTGCCGGAGCACGGGACGACGGGCGCGGCGTCGGGGAGGCAAGGGCGGCGCGGCCGCGGCGTCGGGGAGGCAAGGGCGGCGCGGCCGAGGCGAAGGCGGACGCCGGCGATGGCGGGCGGCGGCGCTCGGCGGCGGACGGCGGCTCGGGCGGCCGGGCTGGAGGAGGACGACGGCGGGGAGCGGGCGAGCGCCTCGGCCCGGGCGGGAGCGGCGGAGGGCCGCACGCGGGCCAGGCGGGCTGGCGCGGGCGAGGCGGCGGTGATGTGAGCGCGGTGGCGGCGGCGAATCCCGGGGCGACACGTGGCGGTGGCGGCTGGGTCGGATGGTGTCCGGCTCCGTCCGGACACGTCCGGCGGCGGCAGAGACGGAATTTTTAGGGTTAGGACGGGGGAAGACCCGGATTTTCGGGGAGAGACCTTTATATAGGCCTAGAGGGAGCTAGGAGAGTCCAAATGAGGTGCGGTTTTCGGCCACGCGATCATGATCGAACGCTCTAGATGATAGAAAGGGTTTAGGTGGGTTTTGGGCCAAATTGGAGGGCTGTTGGGCTGCAACACACACGAGGCCTTTTCGGTCACTCGGTTAACCGTTGGAGTATCAAACGAAGTCCAAATGATACGAAACTTGACAGGCGCCGGCATTACTGTTCACCGGAGGGAGGGGGTTCGTCGGAGGGAGATGAGGCCGGGCGTCGAGGAGGCAGCGGGGTGCGGCGGCCGGGGCGGCGGCGAGGTCCGGCCTCGTCATGCGTGCGGCGCGCCGGAGGGGGCGGCGAAGGCTGCCGGCGGCGGTGGTGCCTCGCCGGAGCGGCGGGGCCTGCAATGGCGTGCGGCGGCGCCGAGCACCGGGCGCGGGGACGGAGGAGGGCGCGGGGCGGCGCGGTCGATGGGCCCGGGAGGGCCTCCCGCGGGCCTGACGGGCCTCGGGCGGCGGTGGCGATGTGGGGCTCGCCCGGGCCACTTGGCGGCGGCTGATTGGTTGGCGGCGGAGGGCGGACGCGTCCGGCACCGTCCGGACGTATCCGGCGGCGGCGGAGGAGATTTTTTTAGGGTTTGGAAGGGGAGATCCGGAATTTTGAGGAGGGGGTCTTTATATAGAGGTAGAGGGAGCTAGGAGTGTCCAAATGAGGTGCGGTTTTCGGCCACGCGATCGTGATCGAACGCTCTAGATGATGGAGAGGGTTTTGGTAGGTTTTGGGCCAACATGGAGGGGTGTTGGGCTGCAACACACACGAGGCCTTTTCGGTCCCTCGGTTAACCGTTGGAGCATCAAACGAAGTCCAAATGGTACGAAACTTGACAGGCGGTCTACCGGCAGTAAACCAAGGCCTCTTGGCAAGTCTCGGTCCAATCCGGAAATGTTTAATCCCCACACACGAAAAAAAGCTAGAAATGACCACCGGAGTAGAACGAAGCGCCGAAATGCAAAACGGACAAGGGGGAAAATGCTCGAATGCATGAGACGAACACGTATGCAAATGAAATGCACATGATGACATGATATGAGATGCATGACAACGACAACAACACACGGAGACAAAGACCCGAACCCGAGAAAATAAAATAAGATAACGCCGGAAACGGCAAGAGTTGGAGTACAAATTGGGAAAGTTACATCCGGGGTGTTACAGTACCCCCTAGTCCAGGACACCGTCAGGGTAATCCCCTCTTTTGGAACTCTATGACATATGTATATGCCTTGACCTTTCCAAGAATGGCCTTCTCAAATAGTTGCTTCTTCATTTCTTCGAGCTTCGCCTTGAAAACACGAACGATAATGTCTGGGCGATCTTGTGGTGTTTGTCCAAACTGTAGTTCACGTGTGATCCCTTCCAGTTGGGGTTGCATGTCATTGTGAGGAATACGTCTGGTTTTCCATATTTTCTAACTAAAGCCATAGCATCTAGATACCGACGAATTTTATCGCGTGGCCCTCCAATAAATGATGATGCAAGTACTCTCTGTTTTCCGATTGCATCTCCATTCTGTTCTCCAGCTTGAATGATGTCTAGAAGGCCTTGGTATAGATCCGCCCTTATTTTGTTTTGATGATGCCACATGTAATCCAGTCTGGAGCTTTCAATCTTTATGTATGTATCTACAGCAAACTGCTGGAAAAGCCGTCCGCCCTGCAATATTGGTTGAATATGCTTGGTCGTGTATGGAATTTATACCGGTAGTATTCTTTCATGGTTACCCACAGGTCGTTGGCAGAATCTGTGCAAATATTGCGACATAAAAAAGTTAGTTAAATTGAATATTGAATATAATAGTATATGAAATTTTTACCTAGGTCATCATCATTACTGATATTATCAGCACCAATATCTTCCTTTTTTTGTATTCCTCTTTGGGATTTTCCTATGCCAACCCAGTTCAGCTCTTGGAAAGAATAGAGGGTACGACAACGGATCATAGCACCCGTAATATGATCGAATGTGCTCTTTTTCGTTGTAGTTTCCATGTAGTATTACATTCCTGTCATAAGTGTCTCTTCTTTCATTTCCTTCAATCCACACTGCAGCTACCTCCGAATTTATTGGCGCGTTGTATGTTCTCTGGTCCAATCTTTGGTCCGGGTTTAAGACGAGTCTGTAGTCCTCAAGGTTTTGGGCTCGTCCCAAACTCCTAAACTATTGAGAGTATGGGTTATCCCGTAGGATGTTGGTTATTATCCCGATCACATGCTTGTCTTGCTCGTACATTTCCTCGCGGCAACGGCAGTACCGATGCTCTAAGCTTGGATCATCGTCGTAGAAGTATAGCTCCACATGCTTTGGATCTGGTCGACTATTACCAAATGAGTGTATGTTGTGATAGATCTTACCATGTGCTCGAAAGGTGTAAATACCATCAGATGTTCGCATGTCGGTTGTGTCTCTGTCAAGATGGCAATATAGAGTAGTAAACGAGAAGTGGCCATTGAAAAATCTTATATTGTTCTGAAAATGTCTTGCATCAGAGTCGCTGCTTATCCAAAGTCTTATGAGTTCAGGTGGTGTATCTGCATTGGCTAGTCTTATCTGTCCTTTTCTGCAGCATAATCCCTTAGTTTCATACTTGAATTTTTTGCATGGCAGAATCTGCAATTTCCTTCCGTTTTGAGCACGTGTGTTTTTTTGGGTATGTTGCTATAGACGAAATCATAGGGATCGGAGTTGTGTATTTCCTCGCCTTCTTTGATTTCAATTTCCACTTCTCTGTCCCATTCTAGTTTGGTTTGTAGCATAAAAGTTAGTACAGAAGCAATATAATGATTAAAATATATTTAAATTCTATTGAGCATACCTTGACCAGAGAACATGTATTCGTCCTCGTTTATGTCCTCTTCAAATATGACTTCATTATTACCTGTGTTGCAATTTTCTATTGTATAATATATTTATTTGGATTTCATAAGAACATATATGGAATTGATGACCTTACCTTGATCGTCATTATTGATTGATTGTGTTGGTGTATCTACTTCTTTCTGTAGGGGAACGTAGTAATTTTAAAAAATTTCCTACGCACACGCAAGATCATGTGATGCATAGCAACGAGAGGGGGGAGTGTGATCTACATACCTAGTAGATCGACAACGGAAGCATTTGGTTGATGTAGTCGTACGTCTTCACGGCCCGACCGATCAACCACCGAAACTACGGCACCTCCGAGTTTTAGCACACGTTCAGCTCGATGACGATCCCCGGACTCCGATCCAGCAAAGTGTCGGGGAAGAGTTCCGTCAGCATGACGGCGTGGTGACGATCTTGATGTACTACTGCAGCAGGGCTTCACCTAAACTCCTCTACAATATTATCGAGGACTATGGTGGCTGGGGGCGCCGCACACGGCTAAGGAAAAGATCACGTGGATCAACTTCTGTGTTTCTGGGGTGCCCCTGCCACCGTATATAAAGGACTAAAGGGGGGTGCGGCCAGCCTAGGAGAGGCGCGCCAGGAGAGTCCTACTCCCCCTGGGAGTAGGATTCCCCCCCCCAATCCTAGTTGGAATAGGATTCGCAGAGGGGGGAAGAGAAAGAGGGTGGCCGGCCCCCTCTCCTTGTCCTATTCAGACCAAGGGAGGGGAGGGGCGCGCAGCCCACTTTGGGCAGCCCCTTCTCTTTTCCACTAAGGCCCACTATGGCCCATCTAGCTCCCGGGGGGTTCCGGTAACCTCCCGGTACTCCGGTAAAATCTCGATTTCACCCGGAACACTTCCGATATCCAAACATAGGCTTCCAATATATCAATCTTTATGTCTCGGCCATTTCGAGACTCCTCGTCATGTCCGTGATCACATCCGGGACTCCGAAAAAACTTCGGTACATCAAAATGCATAAACTCATAATATAATTGTCATCGTAACCTTAAGCGTGCGGACCCTACGGGTTCGAGAACAATGTAGACATGACCGAGACACGTCTCCGGTCAATAACCAATAGCGGGACCTGGATGCCCATATTGGCTCCTACATATTCTACGAAGATCTTTATCGGTCAGACCGCATAACAACATACGTCGTCCCCTTTGTCATCGGTATGTTACTTGCCCGAGATTCGATCGTCGGTATTCCAATACCTAGTTCAATCTCGTTGCCGGCAAGTCTCTTTACTCGTTCTGTAATACATCATCCTGCAACTAACTCATTAGTTGCAATGCTTGCAAGGCTTAAGTGATGTGCATTACCGAGAGGGCCCAGAGATACCTCTCCGACAATCGGAGTGACAAAACCTAATCTCGAAATACGCCAACCCAACATGTACCTTTGGAGACACCTGTAGTACTCCTTTATAATCACTCAGTTACGTTGTGACGTTTGGTAGCACCCAAAGTGTTCCTCCGGTAAACGGGAGTTGCATAATCTCATAGTTATAGGAACATGTATAAGTCATGAAGAAAGCAATAGCAACATACTAAACGATCGGGTGCTAAGCTAATGGAATGGGTCATGTCAATCAGATCATTCACTTAATGATGTGATCCCGTTAATCAAATAACAACTCATTGTTCATGTTTAGGAAACATAACCATCTTTGATTAACGAGCTAGTCAAGTAGAGGCATACTAGTGATACTTTGTTTGTCTATGTATTCACACATGTATTATGTTTCCGGTTAATACAATTTTAGCATGAATAATAAACATTTATCATGATATAAGGAAATAAATAATAACTTTATTATTGCCTCTAGGGCATATTTCCTTCAGTCTCCCACTTGCACTAGAGTCAATAATCTAGATTACACAGTAATGATTCTCACACCCATGGAGCCTTGGTGCTGATCATGTTTTGCTCGTGGAAGAGGCTTAGTCAACGGGTCTACAACATTCAGATCCGTATGTATCTTGCAAATCTCTATGTCTCCCACCTGGACTAGATCCTGGATGGAATTG